>NW_028124720.1:0-86414 GCF_965194825.1 Balaenoptera physalus
ATTTTGCCAGGCCAGAGTGTTCCACCATCAAACCTCAATCATGATCCCAGGCCAAATATTTCCACAATGAAACCTCAGTCATTTTCCCAGGCCAAAGGTTTCCAGAATCAAGCCTCAGTCATATTCCCAGGACACATGTTTCCAGAATCAAACCTGAGTCATGTTCGCAGGCCACAGGTTTCAACAATCAAACCTCAGTCATGTTCCCAGGACACAGGTGTCCACAATCAAACCTCAGTCATGTTCCCAGGGAACAGGCTTCCAGAAACAAACCTTTGTCGTTTTCCCAGACCACAGGGTTCTAGAATCAAACCTCATTCTTGTTCCCAGGACAGAAGTTGCCAGAATCAACCCGATATCAAGTTCCCTGGCCACAGTCTTCCAGAATCAAACCTCAGTCATATTGCCAGGCCACAGGGTTCCACCATCAATCCTCACTCATGTTCCCAGGCCACAGGGTTCCAGAATCAAACCGTTCTCATGTTCCGAGGCCACAGGGTTCCAGAATCCACCGATGACATGTTCAAGGCCACAGGGTTACAGAATTAAACCGTTCTCATGTTCCCGGGCCAAAGGGTTCCAGAATCAAGCCTCAGTCATTTTGCCAGGACAGAGTGTTCCACCATCAAACCTCAGTCATGATCCCAGGGCACATGTTTCCACAATGAAACCTCAGTCATTTTCCCAGGCCAAACGTTTCCAGAATCAAACCTCAGTCATGTTCCCAGGACACATGGTTCCAGAATCAAACCTGAGTCTTGTTCGGGGGCAAAAGGTTTCAACAATCAAACCTCAGTCATGTTCCCAGGACACAGGTGTCCAGAATCAAACCTCACTCATTTTCCCAGGGAACAGGCTTCCAGAAACAAACCTCAGTCATGTTCCCAGGCCACAGGTTTCCAGAATCAAACCTCAGTCTTGTTCCCAGGACACAAGTTTCCAGAGTCAACCCGATATCATGGTTCCTGGCCACAGTCTTCCAGAATCAAACCTTAGTCATTTTGCCAAGCCACAGGTTTCCACCATCAAACCTGAGACATGTTCCCAGGCCACAGGGTTCCAGAATCAAACCATTCTCATGTTCCCCGGCGACAGGGTTCCAGAATCCACCGATGTCATGTTCCCAGGCCACAGGGTTCGAGAATCAATCCTCAGTTATGTTCTCAGTCTACAGGGTTCCAGAATAAAACCTCAGTCATGTTCCCAGTCCACAGGGTTCCAGAACCAAGGCTCAGTCAGGTTCCCGGGGCACAGTATTCGACAATCTAAACAGATGTCACATTCCCAGTCCAGAGGGTTTGAGAATCCACCGATATCATTTTCTCAGGCCACAGGGTTCCAGAATCAATCCTCAGGTATGTTCCCAGGCTACAGGGTTCCAGAATAAAACCTCAGTCATGTTCCCAGTCCACAGGGTTTCAGAACCAAGGCTCATTCAGGTTCCTGGGGCACAGTATTCCACAATCTAAACAGATGTCATGTTCCCAGGCCACAGTTTTCCAGAATCATGCCTCAGTCATGTTCCCAGGCCACAGGGATCCAGAATCAAACCTCAGTCATGTTGCCAGCCCATAGGGTACCACCATCAAACCTCAGTCATATTCCCAGGCCACAGGTTTCCAGAATCAAACCGATTTCATGGTCCCAGGAAACAGGGTACCAGAATCCAAACCGATGTCATGTTCCCAGGCCACAGGATTCCACACTCTAACATCAGTCATGTTCCCAGGCCAACGGATTCCAGAATCAAACCTCAGTCATTTTGCCAGGCCATAGGGTACCACCATTAAACCTCAGTCATATTCCCAGGCCTCAGGTTTCCAGAATCAAACCGATTTCATGATCCCAGGCAACAGGGTACCAGAATCCAAACCGATGTCATGTTCCCAGGCCACAGGATTCCACACTCTAATATCAGTCATGTTCCCAGGCCAATGGATTCCAGAATCAAACCTCAGTCATATTCCTAGGCCACATGGTTCCAGAGTCAAACCACATTCGTGTTCCCAGTAAACAGGCCTCGAGAATTAAACCTCAGTCATGTTCCCTGGACAGGTTTCAGAAATAAAATCCCAGTCATGTTCCCAGGCCACAGGGTTCCACACTTAAACCTCATTCATATTCCCAGGCCAGAGGGTTCCACAATCAAACCTCAGGCCTGTTGCCTGGCCACGGTTCCTCCATCAAACCCCAGTCATATTCCCAGGCCAGAGTGTTCCACAATCAAACCTAAGTCATCTTGCCAAGCCACAGGGTTCCACCATCAAACCTCAGGCATGTTGCCAGGGCACAGGGTTTCACCATCAAGCCTTACTCATGTTCCCAAGCATGAGGGTTCCACTATCAATCCTCAATCATGTTGCCAGGCAACAGGGTACAACCATCAAACCTCAGTCATGTTCCCAGAAAACAGGGCTCCAGAATCAAACCAATGTCATGTTCCCACGCCACGGGGTTCCAGTATCAGGCCTCAGTCATGTTCCCCGTGCACAGGGTTCCACAGTCAAACCTCAGTCATGTTGCCAGTCCACAGGTTTCTGCCATCAAACCTCAGGCAAGTTCCCGGGCCACAGGGTTCCAGAATCAAGCCTCAGTCATTTTGCCAGGACAGAGTGTTCCACCATCAATCCTCAGTCATGATCCCAGGGCACATGTTTCCACAATGAAACCTCAGTCATTTTCCCAGGCCAAACGTTTCCAGAATCAAACCTCAGTCATGTTCCCAGGACACATGGTTCCAGAATCAAACCTGAGTCATGTTCGGGGGCAAAAGGTTTCAACAATCAAACCTCAGTCATGTTCCCAGGACACAGGTGTCCAGAATCAAACCTCACTCATTTTCCCAGGGAACAGGCTTCCAGAAACAAACCTCAGTCATGTTCCCAGGCCACAGGTTTCCAGAATCAAACCTCAGTCTTGTTCCCAGGACACAAGTTTCCAGAGTCAACCCGATATCATGGTTCCTGGCCACAGTCTTCCAGAATCAAACCTTAGTCATTTTGCCAAGCCACAGGTTTCCACCATCAAACCTGAGACATGTTCCCAGGCCACAGGGTTCCAGAATCAAACCATTCTCATGTTCCCCGGCCACAGGGTTCCAGAATCCACCGATGTCATGTTCCCAGGCCACAGGGTTCGAGAATCAATCCTCAGTTATGTTCTCAGTCTACAGGGTTCCAGAATAAAACCTCAGTCATGTTCCCAGTCCACAGGGTTCCAGAACCAAGGCTCAGTCAGGTTCCCGGGGCACAGTATTCGACAAGCTAAACAGATGTCACATTCCCAGTCCCCAGGGTTCGAGAATCCACCGATATCATGTTCTCAGGCCACAGGGTTCCAGAATCAATCCTCAGGTATGTTCCCAGGCTACAGGGTTCCAGAATCAAGCCTCAGTCATTTTGACAGGCCAGAGTATTCCACCATCAAACCTCAGTTATGATCCCAGGCCACATGTTTCCAGAATCAAACCGATTTCATGTTCCCAGGAAACAGGGTACCAGAATCAAACGTCAGTCATGTTGCCAGGCCATAGGGTACCACCATCAAACCTCAGTCATATTCCCAGGCCACAGGTTTCCAGAATCAAACCGATTTAATGTTCCCAGGCAACAGGGTACCAGAATCCAAACCGATGTCATGTTCCCAGGCCGCAGGTTTCCACACTCTAACATAAGTCATGTTCCTAGGCCAATGGATTATAGAATCAAACCTCAGTCATTTTGCCAGGCCATAGGGTACCACCATCAAACCTCAGTCATATTCCCAGGCCACAGGTTTCCGGAATCAAACCGATTTCATATTCCCAGGGAACAGGGTACCAGAATCCAAACTGATGTCATGTTCCCAGGCCACAGGATTCCACACTCTAACATCAGTCATGTTCCCAGGCCAGTGGATTCCAGAATCAAACCTCAGTCATATCCCTAGGCCACATGGTTCCAGAGTCAAACCTCAGTCGTGTTCCCAGGACACAGGGTTCCACAATTAAACCTCAGTCATATTCCCAGGCCAGAGGGTTCCACAATCAAACCTCAGTCCTGTTCGCTGGCCACGGTTCCACCATCAAGCCTCAGTCATGTTCCCAGGCCAGAGTGTTCCACAATCAAACCTAAGTCATCTTGCCAAGCCACAGGGTTCCACCATCAAACCTCAGGCATGTTTCCAGGCCACAGGGTTTCACCATCAAGCCTCACTCTTGTTCGCAAGCATGAGGGTTCCATTATCAATCCTCAATCATTTTGCCAGGTCACAGGGTACAACCATCAAACCTCAGACATGTTCCCAGTAAACAGGGCTCCAAAATCAAACCAATGTCATGTTCCCACGCCACGGGGTTCCAGTACCAGGCCTCAGTCATGTTCCCCGTGCACAGGGTTCCACAATCAAACCTCACTCATGTTGCCAGTCCACAGGTTTCTGCCATCAAACCTCAGTCAAGTTCCCCGGGCACAGGCTTCCAGAATCAAGCCTCAGTCATTTTGCCAGGCCAGAGTGTTCCACCATCAAACCTCAATCATGATCCCAGGCCAAATATTTCCACAATGAAACCTCAGTCATTTTCCCAGGCCAAAGGTTTCCAGAATCAAGCCTCAGTCATATTCCCAGGACACATGTTTCCAGAATCAAACCTGAGTCATGTTCGCAGGCCACAGGTTTCAACAATCAAACCTCAGTCATGTTCCCAGGACACAGGTGTCCACAATCAAACCTCAGTCATGTTCCCAGGGAACAGGCTTCCAGAAACAAACCTTTGTCGTATTCCCAGACCACAGGGTTCCAGAATCAAACCTCATTCTTCTTCCCAGGACAGAAGTTTCCAGAATCAACCCGATATCAAGTTCCCTGGCCACAGTCTTCCAGAATCAAACCTCAGTCATATTGCCAGGCCACAGGGTTCCACCATCAATCCTCACTCATGTTCCCAGGCCACAGGGTTCCAGAATCAAACCGTTCTCATGTTCCGAGGCCACAGGGTTCCAGAATCCACCGATGACATGTTCAAGGCCACAGGGTTCCAGAATCAAACCATTCTCATGTTCCCCGGCCACAGGGTTCCAGAATCCACCGATGTCATGTTCCCAGGCCACAGGGTTCGAGAATCAATCCTCAGTTATGTTCTCAGTCTACAGGGTTCCAGAATAAAACCTCAGTCATGTTCCCAGTCCACAGGGTTCCAGAACCAAGGCTCAGTCAGGTTCCCGGGGCACAGTATTCGACAAGCTAAACAGATGTCACATTCCCAGTCCCCAGGGTTCGAGAATCCACCGATATCATGTTCTCAGGCCACAGGGTTCCAGAATCAATCCTCAGGTATGTTCCCAGGCTACAGGGTTCCAGAATCAAGCCTCAGTCATTTTGACAGGCCAGAGTATTCCACCATCAAACCTCAGTTATGATCCCAGGCCACATGTTTCCAGAATCAAACCGATTTCATGTTCCCAGGAAACAGGGTACCAGAATCAAACGTCAGTCATGTTGTCAGGCCATAGGGTACCACCATCAAACCTCAGTCATATTCCCAGGCCACAGGTTTCCAGAATCAAACCGATTTAATGTTCCCAGGCAACAGGGTACCAGAATCCAAACCGATGTCATGTTCCCAGGCCGCAGGTTTCCACACTCTAACATCAGTCATGTTCCTAGGCCAATGGATTATAGAATCAAACCTCAGTCATTTTGCCAGGCCATAGGGTACCACCATCAAACCTCAGTCATATTCCCAGGCCACAGGTTTCCGGAATCAAACCGATTTCATATTCCCAGGGAACAGGGTACCAGAATCCAAACTGATGTCATGTTCCCAGGCCACAGGATTCCACACTCTAACATCAGTCATGTTCCCAGGCCAGTGGATTCCAGAATCAAACCTCAGTCATATCCCTAGGCCACATGGTTCCAGAGTCAAACCTCAGTCGTGTTCCCAGGACACAGGGATCCACAATTAAACCTCAGTCATATTCCCAGGCCAGAGGGTTCCACAATCAAACCTCAGTCCTGTTCGCTGGCCACGGTTCCACCATCAAGCCTCAGTCATGTTCCCAGGCCAGAGTGTTCCACAATCAAACCTAAGTCATCTTGCCAAGCAACAGGGTTCCACCATCATACCTCAGGCATGTTTCCAGGCCACAGGGTTTCACCATCAAGCCTCACTCTTGTTCGCAAGCATGAGGGTTCCACTATCAATCCTCAATCATTTTGCCAGGTCACAGGGTACATCCATCAAACCTCAGACATGTTCCCAGTAAACAGGGCTCCAAAATCAAACCAATGTCATGTTCCCACGCCACGGGGTTCCAGTACCAGGCCTCAGTCATGTTCCCCGTGCACAGGGTTCCACAATCAAACCTCACTCATGTTGCCAGTCCACAGGTTTCTGCCATCAAACCTCAGTCAAGTTCCCCGGGCACAGGCTTCCAGAATCAAGCCTCAGTCATTTTGCCAGGCCAGAGTGTTCCACCATCAAACCTCAATCATGATCCCAGGCCAAATATTTCCACAATGAAACCTCAGTCATTTTCCCAGGCCAAAGGTTTCCAGAATCAAGCCTCAGTCATATTCCCAGGACACATGTTTCCAGAATCAAACCTGAGTCATGTTCGCAGGCCACAGGTTTCAACAATCAAACCTCAGTCATGTTCCCAGGACACAGGTGTCCACAATCAAACCTCAGTCATGTTCCCAGGGAACAGGCTTCCAGAAACAAACCTTTGTCGTTTTCCCAGACCACAGGGTTCTAGAATCAAACCTCATTCTTGTTCCCAGGACAGAAGTTGCCAGAATCAACCCGATATCAAGTTCCCTGGCCACAGTCTTCCAGAATCAAACCTCAGTCATATTGCCAGGCCACAGGGTTCCACCATCAATCCTCACTCATGTTCCCAGGCCACAGGGTTCCAGAATCAAACCGTTCTCATGTTCCGAGGCCACAGGGTTCCAGAATCCACCGATGACATGTTCAAGGCCACAGGGTTACAGAATTAAACCGTTCTCATGTTCCCGGGCCAAAGGGTTCCAGAATCAAGCCTCAGTCATTTTGCCAGGACAGAGTGTTCCACCATCAAACCTCAGTCATGATCCCAGGGCACATGTTTCCACAATGAAACCTCAGTCATTTTCCCAGGCCAAACGTTTCCAGAATCAAACCTCAGTCATGTTCCCAGGACACATGGTTCCAGAATCAAACCTGAGTCTTGTTCGGGGGCAAAAGGTTTCAACAATCAAACCTCAGTCATGTTCCCAGGACACAGGTGTCCAGAATCAAACCTCACTCATTTTCCCAGGGAACAGGCTTCCAGAAACAAACCTCAGTCATGTTCCCAGGCCACAGGTTTCCAGAATCAAACCTCAGTCTTGTTCCCAGGACACAAGTTTCCAGAGTCAACCCGATATCATGGTTCCTGGCCACAGTCTTCCAGAATCAAACCTTAGTCATTTTGCCAAGCCACAGGTTTCCACCATCAAACCTGAGACATGTTCCCAGGCCACAGGGTTCCAGAATCAAACCATTCTCATGTTCCCCGGCGACAGGGTTCCAGAATCCACCGATGTCATGTTCCCAGGCCACAGGGTTCGAGAATCAATCCTCAGTTATGTTCTCAGTCTACAGGGTTCCAGAATAAAACCTCAGTCATGTTCCCAGTCCACAGGGTTCCAGAACCAAGGCTCAGTCAGGTTCCCGGGGCACAGTATTCGACAATCTAAACAGATGTCACATTCCCAGTCCAGAGGGTTTGAGAATCCACCGATATCATTTTCTCAGGCCACAGGGTTCCAGAATCAATCCTCAGGTATGTTCCCAGGCTACAGGGTTCCAGAATAAAACCTCAGTCATGTTCCCAGTCCACAGGGTTTCAGAACCAAGGCTCATTCAGGTTCCTGGGGCACAGTATTCCACAATCTAAACAGATGTCATGTTCCCAGGCCACAGTTTTCCAGAATCATGCCTCAGTCATGTTCCCAGGCCACAGGGATCCAGAATCAAACCTCAGTCATGTTGCCAGCCCATAGGGTACCACCATCAAACCTCAGTCATATTCCCAGGCCACAGGTTTCCAGAATCAAACCGATTTCATGGTCCCAGGAAACAGGGTACCAGAATCCAAACCGATGTCATGTTCCCAGGCCACAGGATTCCACACTCTAACATCAGTCATGTTCCCAGGCCAACGGATTCCAGAATCAAACCTCAGTCATTTTGCCAGGCCATAGGGTACCACCATTAAACCTCAGTCATATTCCCAGGCCTCAGGTTTCCAGAATCAAACCGATTTCATGATCCCAGGCAACAGGGTACCAGAATCCAAACCGATGTCATGTTCCCAGGCCACAGGATTCCACACTCTAATATCAGTCATGTTCCCAGGCCAATGGATTCCAGAATCAAACCTCAGTCATATTCCTAGGCCACATGGTTCCAGAGTCAAACCACATTCGTGTTCCCAGTAAACAGGCCTCGAGAATTAAACCTCAGTCATGTTCCCTGGACAGGTTTCAGAAATAAAATCCCAGTCATGTTCCCAGGCCACAGGGTTCCACACTTAAACCTCATTCATATTCCCAGGCCAGAGGGTTCCACAATCAAACCTCAGGCCTGTTGCCTGGCCACGGTTCCTCCATCAAACCCCAGTCATATTCCCAGGCCAGAGTGTTCCACAATCAAACCTAAGTCATCTTGCCAAGCCACAGGGTTCCACCATCAAACCTCAGGCATGTTGCCAGGGCACAGGGTTTCACCATCAAGCCTTACTCATGTTCCCAAGCATGAGGGTTCCACTATCAATCCTCAATCATGTTGCCAGGCAACAGGGTACAACCATCAAACCTCAGTCATGTTCCCAGAAAACAGGGCTCCAGAATCAAACCAATGTCATGTTCCCACGCCACGGGGTTCCAGTATCAGGCCTCAGTCATGTTCCCCGTGCACAGGGTTCCACAGTCAAACCTCAGTCATGTTGCCAGTCCACAGGTTTCTGCCATCAAACCTCAGGCAAGTTCCCGGGCCACAGGGTTCCAGAATCAAGCCTCAGTCATTTTGCCAGGACAGAGTGTTCCACCATCAATCCTCAGTCATGATCCCAGGGCACATGTTTCCACAATGAAACCTCAGTCATTTTCCCAGGCCAAACGTTTCCAGAATCAAACCTCAGTCATGTTCCCAGGACACATGGTTCCAGAATCAAACCTGAGTCATGTTCGGGGGCAAAAGGTTTCAACAATCAAACCTCAGTCATGTTCCCAGGACACAGGTGTCCAGAATCAAACCTCACTCATTTTCCCAGGGAACAGGCTTCCAGAAACAAACCTCAGTCATGTTCCCAGGCCACAGGTTTCCAGAATCAAACCTCAGTCTTGTTCCCAGGACACAAGTTTCCAGAGTCAACCCGATATCATGGTTCCTGGCCACAGTCTTCCAGAATCAAACCTTAGTCATTTTGCCAAGCCACAGGTTTCCACCATCAAACCTGAGACATGTTCCCAGGCCACAGGGTTCCAGAATCAAACCATTCTCATGTTCCCCGGCCACAGGGTTCCAGAATCCACCGATGTCATGTTCCCAGGCCACAGGGTTCGAGAATCAATCCTCAGTTATGTTCTCAGTCTACAGGGTTCCAGAATAAAACCTCAGTCATGTTCCCAGTCCACAGGGTTCCAGAACCAAGGCTCAGTCAGGTTCCCGGGGCACAGTATTCGACAAGCTAAACAGATGTCACATTCCCAGTCCCCAGGGTTCGAGAATCCACCGATATCATGTTCTCAGGCCACAGGGTTCCAGAATCAATCCTCAGGTATGTTCCCAGGCTACAGGGTTCCAGAATCAAGCCTCAGTCATTTTGACAGGCCAGAGTATTCCACCATCAAACCTCAGTTATGATCCCAGGCCACATGTTTCCAGAATCAAACCGATTTCATGTTCCCAGGAAACAGGGTACCAGAATCAAACGTCAGTCATGTTGCCAGGCCATAGGGTACCACCATCAAACCTCAGTCATATTCCCAGGCCACAGGTTTCCAGAATCAAACCGATTTAATGTTCCCAGGCAACAGGGTACCAGAATCCAAACCGATGTCATGTTCCCAGGCCGCAGGTTTCCACACTCTAACATCAGTCATGTTCCTAGGCCAATGGATTATAGAATCAAACCTCAGTCATTTTGCCAGGCCATAGGGTACCACCATCAAACCTCAGTCATATTCCCAGGCCACAGGTTTCCGGAATCAAACCGATTTCATATTCCCAGGGAACTGGGTACCAGAATCCAAACTGATGTCATGTTCCCAGGCCACAGGATTCCACACTCTAACATCAGTCATGTTCCCAGGCCAGTGGATTCCAGAATCAAACCTCAGTCATATCCCTAGGCCACATGGTTCCAGAGTCAAACCTCAGTCGTGTTCCCAGGACACAGGGTTCCACAATTAAACCTCAGTCATATTCCCAGGCCAGAGGGTTCCACAATCAAACCTCAGTCCTGTTCGCTGGCCACGGTTCCACCATCAAGCCTCAGTCATGTTCCCAGGCCAGAGTGTTCCACAATCAAACCTAAGTCATCTTGCCAAGCCACAGGGTTCCACCATCAAACCTAAGGCATGTTTCCAGGCCACAGGGTTTCACCATCAAGCCTCACTCTTGTTCGCAAGCATGAGGGTTCCACTATCAATCCTCAATCATTTTGCCAGGTCACAGGGTACATCCATCAAACCTCAGACATGTTCCCAGTAAACAGGGCTCCAAAATCAAACCAATGTCATGTTCCCACGCCACGGGGTTCCAGTACCAGGCCTCAGTCATGTTCCCCGTGCACAGGGTTCCACAATCAAACCTCACTCATGTTGCCAGTCCACAGGTTTCTGCCATCAAACCTCAGTCAAGTTCCCCGGGCACAGGCTTCCAGAATCAAGCCTCAGTCATTTTGCCAGGCCAGAGTGTTCCACCATCAAACCTCAATCATGATCCCAGGCCAAATATTTCCACAATGAAACCTCAGTCATTTTCCCAGGCCAAAGGTTTCCAGAATCAAGCCTCAGTCATATTCCCAGGACACATGTTTCCAGAATCAAACCTGAGTCATGTTCGCAGGCCACAGGTTTCAACAATCAAACCTCAGTCATGTTCCCAGGACACAGGTGTCCACAATCAAACCTCAGTCATGTTCCCAGGGAACAGGCTTCCAGAAACAAACCTTTGTCGTATTCCCAGACCACAGGGTTCCAGAATCAAACCTCATTCTTCTTCCCAGGACAGAAGTTTCCAGAATCAACCCGATATCAAGTTCCCTGGCCACAGTCTTCCAGAATCAAACCTCAGTCATATTGCCAGGCCACAGGGTTCCACCATCAATCCTCACTCATGTTCCCAGGCCACAGGGCTCCAGAATCAAACCGTTCTCATGTTCCGAGGCCACAGGGTTCCAGAATCCACCGATGACATGTTCAAGGCCACAGGGTTACAGAATTAAACCGTTCTCATGTTCCCGGGCCAAAGGGTTCCAGAATCAAGCCTCAGTCATTTTGCCAGGACAGAGTGTTCCACCATCAAACCTCAGTCATGATCCCAGGGCACATGTTTCCACAATGAAACCTCAGTCATTTTCCCAGGCCAAACGTTTCCAGAATCAAACCTCAGTCATGTTCCCAGGACACATGGTTCCAGAATCAAACCTGAGTCTTGTTCGGGGGCAAAAGGTTTCAACAATCAAACCTCAGTCATGTTCCCAGGACACAGGTGTCCAGAATCAAACCTCACTCATTTTCCCAGGGAACAGGCTTCCAGAAACAAACCTCAGTCATGTTCCCAGGCCACAGGTTTCCAGAATCAAACCTCAGTCTTGTTCCCAGGACACAAGTTTCCAGAGTCAACCCGATATCATGGTTCCTGGCCACAGTCTTCCAGAATCAAACCTTAGTCATTTTGCCAAGCCACAGGTTTCCACCATCAAACCTGAGACATGTTCCCAGGCCACAGGGTTCCAGAATCAAACCATTATCATGTTCCCCGGCGACAGGGTTCCAGAATCCACCGATGTCATGTTCCCAGGCCACAGGGTTCGAGAATCAATCCTCAGTTATGTTCTCAGTCTACAGGGTTCCAGAATAAAACCTCAGTCATGTTCCCAGTCCACAGGGTTCCAGAACCAAGGCTCAGTCAGGTTCCCGGGGCACAGTATTCGACAATCTAAACAGATGTCACATTCCCAGTCCCCAGGGTTTGAGAATCCACCGATATCATTTTCTCAGGCCACAGGGTTCCAGAATCAATCCTCAGGTATGTTCCCAGGCTACAGGGTTCCAGAATAAAACCTCAGTCATGTTCCCAGTCCACAGGGTTTCAGAACCAAGGCTCATTCAGGTTCCTGGGGCACAGTATTCCACAATCTAAACAGATGTCATGTTCCCAGGCCACAGTTTTCCAGAATCATGCCTCAGTCATGTTCCCAGGCCACAGGGATCCAGAATCAAACCTCAGTCATGTTGCCAGCCCATAGGGTACCACCATCAAACCTCAGTCATATTCCCAGGCCACAGGTTTCCAGAATCAAACCGATTTCATGGTCCCAGGAAACAGGGTACCAGAATCCAAACCGATGTCATGTTCCCAGGCCACAGGATTCCACACTCTAACATCAGTCATGTTCCCAGGCCAACGGATTCCAGAATCAAACCTCAGTCATTTTGCCAGGCCATAGGGTACCACCATTAAACCTCAGTCATATTCCCAGGCCTCAGGTTTCCAGAATCAAACCGATTTCATGATCCCAGGCAACAGGGTACCAGAATCCAAACCGATGTCATGTTCCCAGGCCACAGGATTCCACACTCTAATATCAGTCATGTTCCCAGGCCAATGGATTCCAGAATCAAACCTCAGTCATATTCCTAGGCCACATGGTTCCAGAGTCAAACCACATTCGTGTTCCCAGTAAACAGGCCTCGACAATTAAACCTCAGTCATGTTCCCTGGACAGGTTTCAGAAATAAAATCCCAGTCATGTTCCCAGGCCACAGGGTTCCACACTTAAACCTCATTCATATTCCCAGGCCAGAGGGTTCCACAATCAAACCTCAGGCCTGTTGCCTGGCCACGGTTCCTCCATCAAACCCCAGTCATGTTCCCAGGCCAGAGTGTTCCACAATCAAACCTAAGTCATCTTGCCAAGCCACAGGGTTCCACCATCAAACCTCAGGCATGTTGCCAGGGCACAGGGTTTCACCATCAAGCCTTACTCATGTTCCCAAGCATGAGGGTTCCACTATCAATCCTCAATCATGTTGCCAGGCAACAGGGTACAACCATCAAACCTCAGTCATGTTCCCAGAAAACAGGGCTCCAGAATCAAACCAATGTCATGTTCCCACGCCACGGGGTTCCAGTATCAGGCCTCAGTCATGTTCCCCGTGCACAGGGTTCCACAGTCAAACCTCAGTCATGTTGCCAGTCCACAGGTTTCTGCCATCAAACCTCAGGCAAGTTCCCGGGCCACAGGGTTCCAGAATCAAGCCTCAGTCATTTTGCCAGGACAGAGTGTTCCACCATCAATCCTCAGTCATGATCCCAGGGCACATGTTTCCACAATGAAACCTCAGTCATTTTCCCAGGCCAAAGGTTTCCAGAATCAAACCTCAGTCATGTTCCCAGGACACATGTTTCCAGAATCAAACCTGAGTCATGTTCGGGGGCAAAAGGTTTCAACAATCAAACCTCAGTCATGTTCCCAGGACACAGGTGTCCAGAATCAAACCTCACTCATTTTCCCAGGGAACAGGCTTCCAGAAACAAACCTCAGTCATGTTCCCAGGCCACAGGTTTCCAGAATCAAACCTCAGTCTTGTTCCCAGGACACAAGTTTCCAGAGTCAACCCGATATCATGGTTCCTGGCCACAGTCTTCCAGAATCAAACCTTAGTCATTTTGCCAAGCCACAGGTTTCCACCATCAAACCTGAGACATGTTCCCAGGCCACAGGGTTCCAGAATCAAACCATTCTCATGTTCCCCGGCCACAGGGTTCCAGAATCCACCGATGTCATGTTCCCAGGCCACAGGGTTCGAGAATCAATCCTCAGTTATGTTCTCAGTCTACAGGGTTCCAGAATAAAACCTCAGTCATGTTCCCAGTCCACAGGGTTCCAGAACCAAGGCTCAGTCAGGTTCCCGGGGCACAGTATTCGACAAGCTAAACAGATGTCACATTCCCAGTCCCCAGGGTTCGAGAATCCACCGATATCATGTTCTCAGGCCACAGGGTTCCAGAATCAATCCTCAGGTATGTTCCCAGGCTACAGGGTTCCAGAATCAAGCCTCAGTCATTTTGACAGGCCAGAGTATTCCACCATCAAACCTCAGTTATGATCCCAGGCCACATGTTTCCAGAATCAAACCGATTTCATGTTCCCAGGAAACAGGGTACCAGAATCAAACGTCAGTCATGTTGTCAGGCCATAGGGTACCACCATCAAACCTCAGTCATATTCCCAGGCCACAGGTTTCCAGAATCAAACCGATTTAATGTTCCCAGGCAACAGGGTACCAGAATCCAAACCGATGTCATGTTCCCAGGCCGCAGGTTTCCACACTCTAACATCAGTCATGTTCCTAGGCCAATGGATTATAGAATCAAACCTCAGTCATTTTGCCAGGCCATAGGGTACCACCATCAAACCTCAGTCATATTCCCAGGCCACAGGTTTCCGGAATCAAACCGATTTCATATTCCCAGGGAACAGGG
This sequence comes from Balaenoptera physalus, assembly GCF_965194825.1. Taxonomy (NCBI): domain Eukaryota; kingdom Metazoa; phylum Chordata; class Mammalia; order Artiodactyla; family Balaenopteridae; genus Balaenoptera; species Balaenoptera physalus. The sequence continues at coordinate 14,723 of NW_028124720.1, forward strand.
TACCAGAATCCAAACTGATGTCATGTTCCCAGGCCACAGGATTCCACACTCTAACATCAGTCATGTTCCCAGGCCAGTGGATTCCAGAATCAAACCTCAGTCATATCCCTAGGCCACATGGTTCCAGAGTCAAACCTCAGTCGTGTTCCCAGGACACAGGGTTCCACAATTAAACCTCAGTCATATTCCCAGGCCAGAGGGTTCCACAATCAAACCTCAGTCCTGTTCGCTGGCCACGGTTCCACCATCAAGCCTCAGTCATGTTCCCAGGCCAGAGTGTTCCACAATCAAACCTAAGTCATCTTGCCAAGCCACAGGGTTCCACCATCAAACCTCAGGCATGTTTCCAGGCCACAGGGTTTCACCATCAAGCCTCACTCTTGTTCGCAAGCATGAGGGTTCCATTATCAATCCTCAATCATTTTGCCAGGTCACAGGGTACAACCATCAAACCTCAGACATGTTCCCAGTAAACAGGGCTCCAAAATCAAACCAATGTCATGTTCCCACGCCACGGGGTTCCAGTACCAGGCCTCAGTCATGTTCCCCGTGCACAGGGTTCCACAGTCAAACCTCAGTCATGTTGCCAGTCCACAGGTTTCTGCCATCAAACCTCAGGCAAGTTCCCGGGCCACAGGGTTCCAGAATCAAGCCTCAGTCATTTTGCCAGGCCAGAGTGTTCCACCATCAAACCTCAATCATGATCCCAGGCCAAATGTTTCCACAATGAAACCTCAGTCATTTTCCCAGGCCAAAGGTTTCCAGAATCAAACCTCAGTCATATTCCCAGGACACATGGTTCCAGAATCAAACCCGAGTCATGTTCGCAGGCCACAGGTTTCAACAATCAAACCTCAGTCATGTTCCCAGGACACAGGTGTCCACAATCCAACCTCAGTCATGTTCCCAGGGATCAGGCTTCCAGAAACAAACCTTTGTCGTATTCCCAGACCACAGGGTTCCAGAATCAAACCTCATTCTTGTTCCCAGGACAGAAGTTTCCAGAATCAATCCGATATCAAGTTCCCTGGCCACAGTCTTCCAGAATCAAACCTCAGACATGTTGCCAGGCAACAGGTTTCCACCATCAAAGCTCAGACATGTTCCCAGGTCACAGGGTTCCAGAATCCGCCGATGTCATGTTCCCAGGCCACAGGGTTCCAGAATCAATCCTCAGTTATGTTCCCAGGCTACAGGGTTCCAGAATGAAACCTCAGTCATGTTCCCAGTCCACAGGGTTTCAGAACCAAGGCTCAGTCAGGTTCCCGGGGCACAGTATTCCACAATCTAAACAGATGTCATGTTCCCAGGCCACAGTCTTCCAGAATCAAACCTCAGTCATGTTGCCAGGCCACAGGTTTCCAGAATCAAACCGTTCTCATGTTCCCAGGCCACAGGGTTCCAGAATCCACCGATGTCATGTTCAAGGCCACAGGGTTCCAGATTCAAACCGTTCTCATGTTCCCGGGCCACAGAGTTCCTGAATCAAGCCTCAGTCATTTTGACAGGCCAGAGTGTTCCACCATCAAACCTCAGTTATGATCCCAGGCCACATGTTTCCAGAATCAAACCGATTTCATGTTCCCAGGAAACAGGGTACCAGAATCAAACGTCAGTCATGTTGCCAGGCCATAGGGTACCACCATCAAACCTCAGTCATATTCCCAGGCCACAGGTTTCCAGAATCAAACCGATTTAATGTTCCCAGGCAACAGGGTACCAGAATCCAAACCGATGTCATGTTCCCAGGCCACAGGTTTCCACACTCTAACATCAGTCATGTTCCTAGGCCAATGGATTATAGAATCAAACCTCAGTCATTTTGCCAGGCCATAGGGTACCACCATCAAACCTCAGTCATATTCCCAGGCCACAGGTTTCCGGAATCAAACCGATTTCATATTCCCAGGGAACAGGGTACCAGAATCCAAACTGATGTCATGTTCCCAGGCCACAGGATTCCACACTCTAACATCAGTCATGTTCCCAGGCCAGTGGATTCCAGAATCAAACCTCAGTCATATCCCTAGGCCACATGGTTCCAGAGTCAAACCTCAGTCGTGTTCCCAGGACACAGGGTTCCACAATTAAACCTCAGTCATATTCCCAGGCCAGAGGGTTCCACAATCAAACCTCAGTCCTGTTCGCTGGCCACGGTTCCACCATCAAGCCTCAGTCATGTTCCCAGGCCAGAGTGTTCCACAATCAAACCTAAGTCATCTTGCCAAGCCACAGGGTTCCACCATCAAACCTCAGGCATGTTTCCAGGCCACAGGGTTTCACCATCAAGCCTCACTCTTGTTCGCAAGCATGAGGGTTCCATTATCAATCCTCAATCATTTTGCCAGGTCACAGGGTACAACCATCAAACCTCAGACATGTTCCCAGTAAACAGGGCTCCAAAATCAAACCAATGTCATGTTCCCACGCCACGGCGTTCCAGTACCAGGCCTCAGTCATGTTCCCCGTGCACAGGGTTCCACAATCAAACCTCACTCATGTTGCCAGTCCACAGGTTTCTGCCATCAAACCTCAGTCAAGTTCCCGGGGCACAGGCTTCCAGAATCAAGCCTCAGTCATTTTGACAGGCCAGAGTGTTCCACCATCAAACCTCAGTTATGATCCCAGGCCACATGTTTCCAGAATCAAACCGATTTCATGTTCCCAGGAAACAGGGTACCAGAATCAAACGTCAGTCATGTTGCCAGGCCATAGGGTACCACCATCAAACCTCAGTCATATTCCCAGGCCACAGGTTTCCAGAATCAAACCGATTTAATGTTCCCAGGCAACAGGGTACCAGAATCCAAACCGATGTCATGTTCCCAGGCCACAGGTTTCCACACTCTAACATCAGTCATGTTCCTAGGCCAATGGATTATAGAATCAAACCTCAGTCATTTTGCCAGGCCATAGGGTACCACCATCAAACCTCAGTCATATTCCCAGGCCACAGGTTTCCGGAATCAAACCGATTTCATATTCCCAGGGAACAGGGTACCAGAATCCAAACTGATGTCATGTTCCCAGGCCACAGGATTCCACACTCTAACATCAGTCATGTTCCCAGGCCAGTGGATTCCAGAATCAAACCTCAGTCATATCCCTAGGCCACATGGTTCCAGAGTCAAACCTCAGTCGTGTTCCCAGGACACAGGGTTCCACAATTAAACCTCAGTCATATTCCCAGGCCAGAGGGTTCCACAATCAAACCTCAGTCCTGTTCGCTGGCCACGGTTCCACCATCAAGCCTCAGTCATGTTCCCAGGCCAGAGTGTTCCACAATCAAACCTAAGTCATCTTGCCAAGCCACAGGGTTCCACCATCAAACCTCAGGCATGTTTCCAGGCCACAGGGTTTCACCATCAAGCCTCACTCTTGTTCGCAAGCATGAGGGTTCCATTATCAATCCTCAATCATTTTGCCAGGTCACAGGGTACAACCATCAAACCTCAGACATGTTCCCAGTAAACAGGGCTCCAAAATCAAACCAATGTCATGTTCCCACGCCACGGGGTTCCAGTACCAGGCCTCAGTCATGTTCCCCGTGCACAGGGTTCCACAATCAAACCTCACTCATGTTGCCAGTCCACAGGTTTCTGCCATCAAACCTCAGTCAAGTTCCCGGGGCACAGGCTTCCAGAATCAAGCCTCAGTCATTTTGCCAGGCCAGAGTGTTCCACCATCAAACCTCAGTTATGATCCCAGGCCACATGTTTCCAGAATCAAACCGATTTCATGTTCCCAGGAAACAGGGTACCAGAATCAAACGTCAGTCATGTTGCCAGGCCATAGGGTACCACCATCAAACCTCAGTCATATTCCCAGGCCACAGGTTTCCAGAATCAAACCGATTTAATGTTCCCAGGCAACAGGGTACCAGAATCCAAACCGATGTCATGTTCCCAGGCCACAGGTTTCCACACTCTAACATCAGTCATGTTCCTAGGCCAATGGATTATAGAATCAAACCTCAGTCATTTTGCCAGGCCATAGGGTACCACCATCAAACCTCAGTCATATTCCCAGGCCACAGGTTTCCGGAATCAAACCGATTTCATATTCCCAGGGAACAGGGTACCAGAATCCAAACTGATGTCATGTTCCCAGGCCACAGGATTCCACACTCTAACATCAGTCATGTTCCCAGGCCAGTGGATTCCAGAATCAAACCTCAGTCATATCCCTAGGCCACATGGTTCCAGAGTCAAACCTCAGTCGTGTTCCCAGGACACAGGGTTCCACAATTAAACCTCAGTCATATTCCCAGGCCAGAGGGTTCCACAATCAAACCTCAGTCCTGTTCGCTGGCCACGGTTCCACCATCAAGCCTCAGTCATGTTCCCAGGCCAGAGTGTTCCACAATCAAACCTAAGTCATCTTGCCAAGCCACAGGGTTCCACCATCAAACCTCAGGCATGTTTCCAGGCCACAGGGTTTCACCATCAAGCCTCACTCTTGTTCGCAAGCATGAGGGTTCCATTATCAATCCTCAATCATTTTGCTAGGTCACAGGGTACAACCATCAAACCTCAGACATGTTCCCAGTAAACAGGGCTCCAAAATCAAACCAATGTCATGTTCCCACGCCACGGGGTTCCAGTACCAGGCCTCAGTCATGTTCCCCGTGCACAGGGTTCCACAATCAAACCTCACTCATGTTGCCAGTCCACAGGTTTCTGCCATCAAACCTCAGTCAAGTTCCCGGGGCACAGGCTTCCAGAATCAAGCCTCAGTCATTTTGCCAGGCCAGAGTGTTCCACCATCAAACCTCAGTTATGATCCCAGGCCACATGTTTCCAGAATCAAACCGATTTCATGTTCCCAGGAAACAGGGTACCAGAATCAAACGTCAGTCATGTTGCCAGGCCATAGGGTACCACCATCAAACCTCAGTCATATTCCCAGGCCACAGGTTTCCAGAATCAAACCGATTTAATGTTCCCAGGCAACAGGGTACCAGAATCCAAACCGATGTCATGTTCCCAGGCCACAGGTTTCCACACTCTAACATCAGTCATGTTCCTAGGCCAATGGATTATAGAATCAAACCTCAGTCATTTTGCCAGGCCATAGGGTACCACCATCAAACCTCAGTCATATTCCCAGGCCACAGGTTTCCGGAATCAAACCGATTTCATATTCCCAGGGAACAGGGTACCAGAATCCAAACTGATGTCATGTTCCCAGGCCACAGGATTCCACACTCTAACATCAGTCATGTTCCCAGGCCAGTGGATTCCAGAATCAAACCTCAGTCATATCCCTAGGCCACATGGTTCCAGAGTCAAACCTCAGTCGTGTTCCCAGGACACAGGGTTCCACAATTAAACCTCAGTCATATTCCCAGGCCAGAGGGTTCCACAATCAAACCTCAGTCCTGTTCGCTGGCCACGGTTCCACCATCAAGCCTCAGTCATGTTCCCAGGCCAGAGTGTTCCACAATCAAACCTAAGTCATCTTGCCAAGCCACAGGGTTCCACCATCAAACCTCAGGCATGTTTCCAGGCCACAGGGTTTCACCATCAAGCCTCACTCTTGTTCGCAAGCATGAGGGTTCCATTATCAATCCACAATCATTTTGCCAGGTCACAGGGTACAACCATCAAACCTCAGACATGTTCCCAGTAAACAGGGCTCCAAAATCAAACCAATGTCATGTTCCCACGCCACGGGGTTCCAGTACCAGGCCTCAGTCATGTTCCCCGTGCACAGGGTTCCACAATCAAACCTCACTCATGTTGCCAGTCCACAGGTTTCTGCCATCAAACCTCAGTCAAGTTCCCGGGGCACAGGCTTCCAGAATCAAGCCTCAGTCATTTTGCCAGGCCAGAGTGTTCCACCATCAAACCTCAATCATGATCCCAGGCCAAATATTTCCACAATGAAACCTCAGTCATTTTCCCAGGCCAAAGGTTTCCAGAATCAAGCCTCAGTCGTATTCCCAGGACACAAGTTTCCAGAATCAAACCCGAGTCATGTTCGCAGGCCACAGGTTTCAACAATCAAACCTCAGTCATGTTCCCAGGACACAGGTGTCCACAATCAAACCTCAGTCATGTTCCCAGGGAACAGGCTTCCAGAAACAAACCTTTGTCGTATTCCCAGACCACAGGGTTCCAGAATCAAACCTCATTCTTGTTCCCAGGACAGAAGTTTCCAGAATCAACCCGATATCAAGTTCCCTGGCCACAGTCTTCCAGAATCAAACCTCAGTCATATTGCCAGGCCACAGGGTTCCACCATCAATCCTCACTCATGTTCCCAGGCCACAGGGTTCCAGAATCAAACCGTTCTCATGTTCCGAGGCCACAGGGTTCCAGAATCCACCGATGACATGTTCAAGGCCACAGGGTTACAGAATTAAACCGTTCTCATGTTCCCGGGCCAAAGGGTTCCAGAATCAAGCCTCAGTCATTTTGCCAGGACAGAGTGTTCCACCATCAAACCTCAGTCATGATCCCAGGGCACATGTTTCCACAATGAAACCTCAGTCATTTTCCCAGGCCAAACGTTTCCAGAATCAAACCTCAGTCATGTTCCCAGGACACATGGTTCCAGAATCAAACCTGAGTCATGTTCGGGGGCAAAAGGTTTCAACAATCAAACCTCAGTCATGTTCCCAGGACACAGGTGTCCAGAATCAAACCTCACTCATTTTCCCAGGGAACAGGCTTCCAGAAACAAACCTCAGTCATGTTCCCAGGCCACCGGTTTCCAGAATCAAACCTCAGTCTTGTTCCCAGGACACAAGTTTCCAGAGTCAACCCGATATCATGGTTCCTGGCCACAGTCTTCCAGAATCAAACCTTAGTCATTTTGCCAAGCCACAGGTTTCCACCATCAAACCTGAGACATGTTCCCAGGCCACAGGGTTCCAGAATCAAACCATTCTCATGTTCCCCGGCCACAGGGTTCCAGAATCCACCGATGTCATGTTCCCAGGCCACAGGGTTCGAGAATCAATCCTCAGTTATGTTCTCAGTCTACAGGGTTCCAGAATAAAACCTCAGTCATGTTCCCAGTCCACAGGGTTCCAGAACCAAGGCTCAGTCAGGTTCCCGGGGCACAGTATTCGACAAGCTAAACAGATGTCACATTCCCAGTCCCCAGGGTTCGAGAATCCACCGATATCATGTTCTCAGGCCACAGGGTTCCAGAATCAATCCTCAGGTATGTTCCCAGGCTACAGGGTTCCAGAATCAAGCCTCAGTCATTTTGCCAGGCCAGAGTGTTCCACCATCAAACCTCAATCATGATCCCAGGCCAAATATTTCCACAATGAAACCTCAGTCATTTTCCCAGGCCAAAGGTTTCCAGAATCAAGCCTCAGTCATATTCCCAGGACACATGTTTCCAGAATCAAACCTGAGTCATGTTCGCAGGCCACAGGTTTCAACAATCAAACCTCAGTCATGTTCCCAGGACACAGGTGTCCACAATCCAACCTCAGTCATGTTTCCAGGGATCAGGCTTCCAGAAACAAACCTTTGTCGTATTCCCAGACCACAGGGTTCCAGAATCAAACCTCATTCTTGTTCCCAGGACAGAAGTTTCCAGAATCAACCCGATATCAAGTTCCCTGGCCACAGTCTTCCAGAATCAAACCTCAGTCATATTGCCAGGCCACAGGGTTCCACCATCAATCCTCACTCATGTTCCCAGGCCACAGGGTTCCAGAATCAAACCGTTCTCATGTTCCGAGGCCACAGGGTTCCAGAATCCACCGATGACATGTTCAAGGCCACAGGGTTACAGAATTAAACCGTTCTCATGTTCCCGGGCCAAAGGGTTCCAGAATCAAGCCTCAGTCATTTTGCCAGGACAGAGTGTTCCACCATCAATCCTCAGTCATGATCCCAGGGCACATGTTTCCACAATGAAACCTCAGTCATTTTCCCAGGCCAAACGTTTCCAGAATCAAACCTCAGTCATGTTCCCAGGACACATGGTTCCAGAATCAAACCTGAGTCATGTTCGGGGGCAAAAGGTTTCAACAATCAAACCTCAGTCATGTTCCCAGGACACAGGTGTCCAGAATCAAACCTCACTCATTTTCCCAGGGAACAGGCTTCCAGAAACAAACCTCAGTCATGTTCCCAGGCCACAGGTTTCCAGAATCAAACCTCAGTCTTGTTCCCAGGACACAAGTTTCCAGAGTCAACCCGATATCATGGTTCCTGGCCACAGTCTTCCAGAATCAAACCTTAGTCATTTTGCCAAGCCACAGGTTTCCACCATCAAACCTGAGACATGTTCCCAGGCCACAGGGTTCCAGAATCAAACCATTCTCATGTTCCCCGGCCACAGGGTTCCAGAATCCACCGATGTCATGTTCCCAGGCCACAGGGTTCGAGAATCAATCCTCAGTTATGTTCTCAGTCTACAGGGTTCCAGAATAAAACCTCAGTCATGTTCCCAGTCCACAGGGTTCCAGAACCAAGGCTCAGTCAGGTTCCCGGGGCACAGTATTCGACAAGCTAAACAGATGTCACATTCCCAGTCCCCAGGGTTCGAGAATCCACCGATATCATGTTCTCAGGCCACAGGGTTCCAGAATCAATCCTCAGGTATGTTCCCAGGCTACAGGGTTCCAGAATCAAGCCTCAGTCATTTTGACAGGCCAGAGTATTCCACCATCAAACCTCAGTTATGATCCCAGGCCACATGTTTCCAGAATCAAACCGATTTCATGTTCCCAGGAAACAGGGTACCAGAATCAAACGTCAGTCATGTTGCCAGGCCATAGGGTACCACCATCAAACCTCAGTCATATTCCCAGGCCACAGGTTTCCAGAATCAAACCGATTTAATGTTCCCAGGCAACAGGGTACCAGAATCCAAACCGATGTCATGTTCCCAGGCCGCAGGTTTCCACACTCTAACATCAGTCATGTTCCTAGGCCAATGGATTATAGAATCAAACCTCAGTCATTTTGCCAGGCCATAGGGTACCACCATCAAACCTCAGTCATATTCCCAGGCCACAGGTTTCCGGAATCAAACCGATTTCATATTCCCAGGGAACAGGGTACCAGAATCCAAACTGATGTCATGTTCCCAGGCCACAGGATTCCACACTCTAACATCAGTCATGTTCCCAGGCCAGTGGATTCCAGAATCAAACCTCAGTCATATCCCTAGGCCACATGGTTCCAGAGTCAAACCTCAGTCGTGTTCCCAGGACACAGGGTTCCACAATTAAACCTCAGTCATATTCCCAGGCCAGAGGGTTCCACAATCAAACCTCAGTCCTGTTCGCTGGCCACGGTTCCACCATCAAGCCTCAGTCATGTTCCCAGGCCAGAGTGTTCCACAATCAAACCTAAGTCATCTTGCCAAGCCACAGGGTTCCACCATCAAACCTCAGGCATGTTTCCAGGCCACAGGGTTTCACCATCAAGCCTCACTCTTGTTCGCAAGCATGAGGGTTCCATTATCAATCCTCAATCATTTTGCCAGGTCACAGGGTACAACCATCAAACCTCAGACATGTTCCCAGTAAACAGGGCTCCAAAATCAAACCAATGTCATGTTCCCACGCCACGGGGTTCCAGTACCAGGCCTCAGTCATGTTCCCCGTGCACAGGGTTCCACAATCAAACCTCACTCATGTTGCCAGTCCACAGGTTTCTGCCATCAAACCTCAGTCAAGTTCCCCGGGCACAGGCTTCCAGAATCAAGCCTCAGTCATTTTGCCAGGCCAGAGTGTTCCACCATCAAACCTCAATCATGATCCCAGGCCAAATATTTCCACAATGAAACCTCAGTCATTTTCCCAGGCCAAAGGTTTCCAGAATCAAGCCTCAGTCATATTCCCAGGACACATGTTTCCAGAATCAAACCTGAGTCATGTTCGCAGGCCACAGGTTTCAATAATCAAACCTCAGTCATGTTCCCAGGACACAGGTGTCCACAATCAAACCTCAGTCATGTTCCCAGGGAACAGGCTTCCAGAAACAAACCTTTGTCGTATTCCCAGACCACAGGGTTCCAGAATCAAACCTCATTCTTCTTCCCAGGACAGAAGTTTCCAGAATCAACCCGATATCAAGTTCCCTGGCCACAGTCTTCCAGAATCAAACCTCAGTCATATTGCCAGGCCACAGGGTTCCACCATCAATCCTCACTCATGTTCCCAGGCCACAGGGTTCCAGAATCAAACCGTTCTCATGTTCCGAGGCCACAGGGTTCCAGAATCCACCGATGACATGTTCAAGGCCACAGGGTTACAGAATTAAACCGTTCTCATGTTCCCGGGCCAAAGGGTTCCAGAATCAAGCCTCAGTCGTTTTGCCAGGACAGAGTGTTCCACCATCAATCCTCAGTCATGATCCCAGGGCACATGTTTCCACAATGAAACCTCAGTCATTTTCCCAGGCCAAACGTTTCCAGAATCAAACCTCAGTCATGTTCCCAGGACACATGGTTCCAGAATCAAACCTGAGTCATGTTCGGGGGCAAAAGGTTTCAACAATCAAACCTCAGTCATGTTCCCAGGACACAGGTGTCCAGAATCAAACCTCACTCATTTTCCCAGGGAACAGGCTTCCAGAAACAAACCTCAGTCATGTTCCCAGGCCACAGGTTTCCAGAATCAAACCTCAGTCTTGTTCCCAGGACACAAGTTTCCAGAGTCAACCCGATATCATGGTTCCTGGCCACAGTCTTCCAGAATCAAACCTTAGTCATTTTGCCAAGCCACAGGTTTCCACCATCAAACCTGAGACATGTTCCCAGGCCACAGGGTTCCAGAATCAAACCATTCTCATGTTCCCCGGCCACAGGGTTCCAGAATCCACCGATGTCATGTTCCCAGGCCACAGGGTTCGAGAATCAATCCTCAGTTATGTTCTCAGTCTACAGGGTTCCAGAATAAAACCTCAGTCATGTTCCCAGTCCACAGGGTTCCAGAACCAAGGCTCAGTCAGGTTCCCGGGGCACAGTATTCGACAAGCTAAACAGATGTCACATTCCCAGTCCCCAGGGTTCGAGAATCCACCGATATCATGTTCTCAGGCCACAGGGTTCCAGAATCAATCCTCAGGTATGTTCCCAGGCTACAGGGTTCCAGAATCAAGCCTCAGTCATTTTGACAGGCCAGAGTATTCCACCATCAAACCTCAGTTATGATCCCAGGCCACATGTTTCCAGAATCAAACCGATTTCATGTTCCCAGGAAACAGGGTACCAGAATCAAACGTCAGTCATGTTGCCAGGCCATAGGGTACCACCATCAAACCTCAGTCATATTCCCAGGCCACAGGTTTCCAGAATCAAACCGATTTAATGTTCCCAGGCAACAGGGTACCAGAATCCAAACCGATGTCATGTTCCCAGGCCGCAGGTTTCCACACTCTAACATCAGTCATGTTCCTAGGCCAATGGATTATAGAATCAAACCTCAGTCATTTTGCCAGGCCATAGGGTACCACCATCAAACCTCAGTCATATTCCCAGGCCACAGGTTTCCGGAATCAAACCGATTTCATATTCCCAGGGAACAGGGTACCAGAATCCAAACTGATGTCATGTTCCCAGGCCACAGGATTCCACACTCTAACATCAGTCATGTTCCCAGGCCAGTGGATTCCAGAATCAAACCTCAGTCATATCCCTAGGCCACATGGTTCCAGAGTCAAACCTCAGTCGTGTTCCCAGGACACAGGGTTCCACAATTAAACCTCAGTCATATTCCCAGGCCAGAGGGTTCCACAATCAAACCTCAGTCCTGTTCGCTGGCCACGGTTCCACCATCAAGCCTCAGTCATGTTCCCAGGCCAGAGTGTTCCACAATCAAACCTAAGTCATCTTGCCAAGCCACAGGGTTCCACCATCAAACCTCAGGCATGTTTCCAGGCCACAGGGTTTCACCATCAAGCCTCACTCTTGTTCGCAAGCATGAGGGTTCCATTATCAATCCTCAATCATTTTGCCAGGTCACAGGGTACAACCATCAAACCTCAGACATGTTCCCAGTAAACAGGGCTCCAAAATCAAACCAATGTCATGTTCCCACGCCACGGGGTTCCAGTACCAGGCCTCAGTCATGTTCCCCGTGCACAGGGTTCCACAATCAAACCTCACTCATGTTGCCAGTCCACAGGTTTCTGCCATCAAACCTCAGTCAAGTTCCCCGGGCACAGGCTTCCAGAATCAAGCCTCAGTCATTTTGCCAGGCCAGAGTGTTCCACCATCAAACCTCAATCATGATCCCAGGCCAAATATTTCCACAATGAAACCTCAGTCATTTTCCCAGGCCAAAGGTTTCCAGAATCAAGCCTCAGTCATATTCCCAGGACACATGTTTCCAGAATCAAACCTGAGTCATGTTCGCAGGCCACAGGTTTCAACAATCAAACCTCAGTCATGTTCCCAGGACACAGGTGTCCACAATCAAACCTCAGTCATGTTCCCAGGGAACAGGCTTCCAGAAACAAACCTTTGTCGTATTCCCAGACCACAGGGTTCCAGAATCAAACCTCATTCTTGTTCCCAGGACAGAAGTTGCCAGAATCAACCCGATATCAAGTTCCCTGGCCACAGTCTTCCAGAATCAAACCTCAGTCATATTGCCAGGCCACAGGGTTCCACCATCAATCCTCACTCATGTTCCCAGGCCACAGGGTTCCAGAATCAAACCGTTCTCATGTTCCGAGGCCACAGGGTTCCAGAATCCACCGATGACATGTTCAAGGCCACAGGGTTACAGAATTAAACCGTTCTCATGTTCCCGGGCCAAAGGGTTCCAGAATCAAGCCTCAGTCATTTTGCCAGGACAGAGTGTTCCACCATCAAACCTCAGTCATGATCCCAGGGCACATGTTTCCACAATGAAACCTCAGTCATTTTCCCAGGCCAAACGTTTCCAGAATCAAACCTCAGTCATGTTCCCAGGACACATGGTTCCAGAATCAAACCTGAGTCTTGTTCGGGGGCAAAAGGTTTCAACAATCAAACCTCAGTCATGTTCCCAGGACACAGGTGTCCAGAATCAAACCTCACTCATTTTCCCAGGGAACAGGCTTCCAGAAACAAACCTCAGTCATGTTCCCAGGCCACAGGTTTCCAGAATCAAACCTCAGTCTTGTTCCCAGGACACAAGTTTCCAGAGTCAACCCGATATCATGGTTCCTGGCCACAGTCTTCCAGAATCAAACCTTAGTCATTTTGCCAAGCCACAGGTTTCCACCATCAAACCTGAGACATGTTCCCAGGCCACAGGGTTCCAGAATCAAACCATTCTCATGTTCCCTGGCGACAGGGTTCCAGAATCCACCGATGTCATGTTCCCAGGCCACAGGGTTCGAGAATCAATCCTCAGTTATGTTCTCAGTCTACAGGGTTCCAGAATAAAACCTCAGTCATGTTCCCAGTCCACAGGGTTCCAGAACCAAGGCTCAGTCAGGTTCCCGGGGCACAGTATTCGACAATCTAAACAGATGTCACATTCCCAGTCCCCAGGGTTTGAGAAATCACCGATATCATTTTCTCAGGCCACAGGGTTCCAGAATCAATCCTCAGGTATGTTCCCAGGCCACAGGGTTCCAGAATAAAACCTCAGTCATGTTCCCAGTCCACAGGGTTTCAGAACCAAGGCTCATTCAGGTTCCTGGGGCACAGTATTCCACAATCTAAACAGATGTCATGTTCCCAGGCCACAGTTTTCCAGAATCATGCCTCAGTCATGTTCCCAGGCCACAGGGATCCAGAATCAAACCTCAGTCATGTTGCCAGCCCATAGGGTACCACCATCAAACCTCAGTCATATTCCCAGGCCACAGGTTTCCAGAATCAAACCGATTTCATGGTCCCAGGAAACAGGGTACCAGAATCCAAACCGATGTCATGTTCCCAGGCCACAGGATTCCACACTCTAACATCAGTCATGTTCCCAGGCCAACGGATTCCAGAATCAAACCTCAGTCATTTTGCCAGGCCATAGGGTACCACCATTAAACCTCAGTCATATTCCCAGGCCTCAGGTTTCCAGAATCAAACCGATTTCATGATCCCAGGCAACAGGGTACCAGAATCCAAACCGATGTCATGTTCCCAGGCCACAGGATTCCACACTCTAATATCAGTCATGTTCCCAGGCCAATGGATTCCAGAATCAAACCTCAGTCATATTCCTAGGCCACATGGTTCCAGAGTCAAACCACATTCGTGTTCCCAGTAAACAGGCCTCGAGAATTAAACCTCAGTCATGTTCCCTGGACAGGTTTCAGAAATAAAATCCCAGTCATGTTCCCAGGCCACAGGGTTCCACACTTAAACCTCATTCATATTCCCAGGCCAGAGGGTTCCACAATCAAACCTCAGGCCTGTTGCCTGGCCACGGTTCCTCCATCAAACCCCAGTCATGTTCCCAGGCCAGAGTGTTCCACAATCAAACCTAAGTCATCTTGCCAAGCCACAGGGTTCCACCATCAAACCTCAGGCATGTTGCCAGGGCACAGGGTTTCACCATCAAGCCTTACTCATGTTCCCAAGCATGAGGGTTCCACTATCAATCCTCAATCATGTTGCCAGGCAACAGGGTACAACCATCAAACCTCAGACATGTTCCCAGTAAACAGGGCTCCAAAATCAAACCAATGTCATGTTCCCACGCCACGGGGTTCCAGTACCAGGCCTCAGTCATGTTCCCCGTGCACAGGGTTCCACAATCAAACCTCACTCATGTTGCCAGTCCACAGGTTTCTGCCATCAAACCTCAGTCAAGTTCCCCGGGCACAGGCTTCCAGAATCAAGCCTCAGTCATTTTGCCAGGCCAGAGTGTTCCACCATCAAACCTCAATCATGATCCCAGGCCAAATATTTCCACAATGAAACCTCAGTCATTTTCCCAGGCCAAAGGTTTCCAGAATCAAGCCTCAGTCATATTCCCAGGACACATGTTTCCAGAATCAAACCTGAGTCATGTTCGCAGGCCACAGGTTTCAATAATCAAACCTCAGTCATGTTCCCAGGACACAGGTGTCCACAATCAAACCTCAGTCATGTTCCCAGGGAACAGGCTTCCAGAAACAAACCTTTGTCGTATTCCCAGACCACAGGGTTCCAGAATCAAACCTCATTCTTCTTCCCAGGACAGAAGTTTCCAGAATCAACCCGATATCAAGTTCCCTGGCCACAGTCTTCCAGAATCAAACCTCAGTCATATTGCCAGGCCACAGGGTTCCACCATCAATCCTCACTCATGTTCCCAGGCCACAGGGTTCCAGAATCAAACCGTTCTCATGTTCCGAGGCCACAGGGTTCCAGAATCCACCGATGACATGTTCAAGGCCACAGGGTTACAGAATTAAACCGTTCTCATGTTCCCGGGCCAAAGGGTTCCAGAATCAAGCCTCAGTCGTTTTGCCAGGACAGAGTGTTCCACCATCAATCCTCAGTCATGATCCCAGGGCACATGTTTCCACAATGAAACCTCAGTCATTTTCCCAGGCCAAACGTTTCCAGAATCAAACCTCAGTCATGTTCCCAGGACACATGGTTCCAGAATCAAACCTGAGTCATGTTCGGGGGCAAAAGGTTTCAACAATCAAACCTCAGTCATGTTCCCAGGACACAGGTGTCCAGAATCAAACCTCACTCATTTTCCCAGGGAACAGGCTTCCAGAAACAAACCTCAGTCATGTTCCCAGGCCACAGGTTTCCAGAATCAAACCTCAGTCTTGTTCCCAGGACACAAGTTTCCAGAGTCAACCCGATATCATGGTTCCTGGCCACAGTCTTCCAGAATCAAACCTTAGTCATTTTGCCAAGCCACAGGTTTCCACCATCAAACCTGAGACATGTTCCCAGGCCACAGGGTTCCAGAATCAAACCATTCTCATGTTCCCCGGCCACAGGGTTCCAGAATCCACCGATGTCATGTTCCCAGGCCACAGGGTTCGAGAATCAATCCTCAGTTATGTTCTCAGTCTACAGGGTTCCAGAATAAAACCTCAGTCATGTTCCCAGTCCACAGGGTTCCAGAACCAAGGCTCAGTCAGGTTCCCGGGGCACAGTATTCGACAAGCTAAACAGATGTCACATTCCCAGTCCCCAGGGTTCGAGAATCCACCGATATCATGTTCTCAGGCCACAGGGTTCCAGAATCAATCCTCAGGTATGTTCCCAGGCTACAGGGTTCCAGAATCAAGCCTCAGTCATTTTGACAGGCCAGAGTATTCCACCATCAAACCTCAGTTATGATCCCAGGCCACATGTTTCCAGAATCAAACCGATTTCATGTTCCCAGGAAACAGGGTACCAGAATCAAACGTCAGTCATGTTGCCAGGCCATAGGGTACCACCTTCAAACCTCAGTCATATTCCCAGGCCACAGGTTTCCAGAATCAAACCGATTTAATGTTCCCAGGCAACAGGGTACCAGAATCCAAACCGATGTCATGTTCCCAGGCCACAGGTTTCCACACTCTAACATCAGTCATGTTCCTAGGCCAATGGATTATAGAATCAAACCTCAGTCATTTTGCCAGGCCATAGGGTACCACCATCAAACCTCAGTCATATTCCCAGGCCACAGGTTTCCAGAATCAAACCGATTTCATATTCCCAGGGAACAGTGTACCAGAATCCAAACTGATGTCATGTTCCCAGGCCACAGGATTCCACACTCTAACATCAGTCATGTTCCCAGGCCAGTGGATTCCAGAATCAAACCTCAGTCATATTCCTAGGCCACATGGTTCCAGAGTCAAACCTCAGTCGTGTTCCCAGGACACAGGGTTCCACAATTAAACCTCAGTCATATTCCCAGGCCAGAGGGTTCCACAATCAAACCTCAGTCCTGTTCGCTGGCCACGGTTCCACCATCAAGCCTCAGTCATGTTCCCAGGCCAGAGTGTTCCACAATCAAACCTAAGTCATCTTGCCAAGCCACAGGGTTCCACCATCAAACCTCAGGCATGTTTCCAGGCCACAGGGTTTCACCATCAAGCCTCACTCTTGTTCGCAAGCATGAGGGTTCCACTATCAATCCTCAATCATTTTGCCAGGTCACAGGGTACAACCATCAAACCTCAGACATGTTCCCAGTAAACAGGGCTCCAAAATCAAACCAATGTCATGTTCCCACGCCACGGGGTTCCAGTACCAGACCTCAGTCATGTTCCCCGTGCACAGGGTTCCACAATCAAACCTCACTCATGTTGCCAGTCCACAGGTTTCTGCCATCAAACCTCAGTCAAGTTCCCGGGGCACAGGCTTCCAGAATCAAGCCTCAGTCATTTTGCCAGGCCAGAGTGTTCCACCATCAAACCTCAATCATGATCCCAGGCCAAATATTTCCACAATGAAACCTCAGTCATTTTCCCAGGCCAAAGGTTTCCAGAATCAAGCCTCAGTCATATTCCCAGGACACATGTTTCCAGAATCAAACCTGAGTCATGTTCGCAGGCCACAGGTTTCAACAATCAAACCTCAGTCATGTTCCCAGGACACAGGTGTCCACAATCAAACCTCAGTCATATTCCCAGGGAACAGGCTTCCAGAAACAAACCTTTGTCGTATTCCCAGACCACAGGGTTCCAGAATCAAACCTCATTCTTCTTCCCAGGACAGAAGTTTCCAGAATCAACCCGATATCAAGTTCCCTGGCCACAGTCTTCCAGAATCAAACCTCAGTCATATTGCCAGGCCACAGGGTTCCACCATCAATCCTCACTCATGTTCCCAGGCCAAAGGGTTCCAGAATCAAACCGTTCTCATGTTCCGAGGCCACAGGGTTCCAGAATCCACCGATGACATGTTCAAGGCCACAGGGTTACAGAATTAAACCGTTCTCATGTTCCCGGGCCAAAGGGTTCCAAAATCAAGCCTCAGTCATTTTGCCAGGACAGAGTGTTCCACCATCAATCCTCAGTCATGATCCCAGGGCACATGTTTCCACAATGAAACCTCAGTCATTTTCCCAGGCCAAACGTTTCCAGAATCAAACCTCAGTCATGTTCCCAGGACACATGGTTCCAGAATCAAACCTGAGTCATGTTCGGGGGCAAAAGGTTTCAACAATCAAACCTCAGTCATGTTCCCAGGACACAGGTGTCCAGAATCAAACCTCACTCATTTTCCCAGGGAACAGGCTTCCAGAAACAAACCTCAGTCATGTTCCCAGGCCACAGGTTTCCAGAATCAAACCTCAGTCTTGTTCCCAGGACACAAGTTTCCAGAGTCAACCCTATATCATGGTTCCTGGCCACAGTCTTCCAGAATCAAACCTTAGTCATTTTGCCAAGCCACAGGTTTCCACCATCAAACCTGAGACATGTTCCCAGGCCACAGGGTTCCAGAATCAAACCATTCTCATGTTCCCCGGCCACAGGGTTCCAGAATCCACCGATGTCATGTTTCCAGGCCACAGGGTTCGAGAATCAATCCTCAGTTATGTTCTCAGTCTACAGGGTTCCAGAATAAAACTTCAGTCATGTTCCCAGTCCACAGGGTTCCAGAACCAAGGCTCAGTCAGGTTCCCGGGGCACAGTATTCGACAAGCTAAACAGATGTCACATTCCCAGTCCCCAGGGTTCGAGAATCCACCGATATCATGTTCTCAGGCCACAGGGTTCCAGAATCAATCCTCAGGTATGTTCCCAGGCTACAGGGTTCCAGAATCAAGCCTCAGTCATTTTGACAGGCCAGAGTATTCCACCATCAAACCTCAGTTATGATCCCAGGCCACATGTTTCCAGAATCAAACCGATTTCATGTTCCCAGGAAACAGGGTACCAGAATCAAACGTCAGTCATGTTGCCAGGCCATAGGGTACCACCATCAAACCTCAGTCATATTCCCAGGCCACAGGTTTCCAGAATCAAACCGATTTAATGTTCCCAGGCAACAGGGTACCAGAATCCAAACCGATGTCATGTTCCCAGGCCACAGGTTTCCACACTCTAACATCAGTCATGTTCCTAGGCCAATGGATTATAGAATCAAACCTCAGTCATTTTGCTAGGCCATAGGGTACCACCATCAAACCTCAGTCATATTCCCAGGCCACAGGTTTCCGGAATCAAACCGATTTCATATTCCCAGGGAACAGGGTACCAGAAACCAAACTGATGTCATGTTCCCAGGCCACAGGATTCCACACTCTAACATCAGTCATGTTCCCAGGCCAGTGGATTCCAGAATCAAACCTCAGTCATATTCCTAGGCCACATGGTTCCAGAGTCAAACCTCAGTCATGTTCCCATGACACAGGGTTCCACAATTAAACCTCAGTCATATTCCCAGGCCAGAGGGTTCCACAATCAAACCTCAGTCCTGTTCGCTGGCCACGGTTACACCATCAAGCCTCAGTCATGTTCCCAGGCCAGAGTGTTCCACAATCAAACCTAAGTCATCTTGCCAAGCCACAGGGTTCCACCATCAAACCTCAGGCATGTTTCCAGGCCACAGGGTTTCACCATCAAGCCTCACTCTTGTTCGCAAGCATGAGGGTTCCATTATCAATCCTCAATCATTTTGCCAGGTCACAGGGTACAACCATCAAACCTCAGACATGTTCCCAGTAAACAGGGCTCCAAAATCAAACCAATGTCATGTTCCCACGCCACGGGGTTCCAGTACCAGGCCTCAGTCATGTTCCCCGTGCACAGGGTTCCAAATCAAACCTCACTCATGTTGCCAGTCCACAGGTTTCTGCCATCAAACCTCAGTCAAGTTCCCGGGGCACAGGCTTCCAGAATCAAGCCTCAGTCATTTTGCCAGGCCAGAGTGTTCCACCATCAAACCTCAATCATGATCCCAGGCCAAATATTTCCACAATGAAACCTCAGTCACTTTCCCAGGCCAAAGGTTTCCAGAATCAAGCCTCAGTCATATTCCCAGGAGACATGTTTCCAGAATCAAACCTGAGTCATGTTCGCAGGCCACAGGTTACAACAATCAAACCTCAGTCATGTTCCCAGGACACATGTGTCCACAATCAAACCTCAGTCATGTTCCCAGGGAACAGGCTTCCAGAAACAAACCTTTGTCGTATTCCCAGACCACAGGGTTCCAGAATCAAACCTCATTCTTGTTCCCAGGACAGAAGTTTCCAGAATCAACCCGATATCAAGTTCCCTGGCCACAGTCTTCCAGAATCAAACCTCAGTCATATTGCCAGGCCACAGGGTTCCACCATCAATCCTCACTCATGTTCCCAGGCCACAGGGTTCCAGAATCAAACCGTTCTCATGTTCCGAGGCCACAGGGTTCCAGAATCCACCGATGACATGTTCAAGGCCACAGGGTTACAGAATTAAACAGTTCTCATGTTCCCGGGCCAAAGGGTTCCAGAATCAAGCCTCAGTCATTTTGCCAGGACAGAGTGTCCCACCATCAAAACTCAGTCATGATCCCAGGGCACATGTTTCCACAATGAAACCTCAGTCATTTTCCCAGGCCAAACGTTTCCAGAATCAAACCTCAGTCATGTTCCCAGGACACATGGTTCCAGAATCAAACCTGAGTCATGTTCGGGGGCAAAAGGTTTCAACAATCAAACCTCAGTCATGTTCCCAGGACACAGGTGTCCAGAATCAAACCTCACTCATTTTCCCAGGGAACAGGCTTCCAGAAACAAACCTCAGTCATGTTCCCAGGCCACAGGTTTCCAGAATCAAACCTCAGTCTTGTTCCCAGGACACAAGTTTCCAGAGTCAACCCGATATCATGGTTCCTGGCCACAGTCTTCCAGATTCAAACCTTAGTCATTTTGCCAAGCCACAGGTTTCCACCATCAAACCTGAGACATGTTCCCAGGCCACAGGGTTCCAGAATCAAACCATTCTCATGTTCCCCGGCCACAGGGTTCCAGAATCCACCGATGTCATGTTCCCAGGCCACAGGGTTCGAGAATCAATCCTCAGTTATGTTCTCAGTCTACAGGGTTCCAGAATAAAACCTCAGTCATGTTCCCAGTCCACAGGGTTCCAGAACCAAGGCTCAGTCAGGTTCCCGGGGCACAGTATTCGACAAGCTAAACAGATGTCACATTCCCAGTCCCCAGGGTTCGAGAATCCACCGATATCATGTTCTCAGGCCACAGGGTTCCAGAATCAATCCTCAGGTATGTTCCCAGGCTACAGGGTTCCAGAATAAAACCTCAGTCATGTTCCCAGTCCACAGGGTTTCAGAACCAAGGCTCATTCAGGTTCCTGGGGCACAGTATTCCACAATCTAAACAGATGTCATGTTCCCAGGCCACAGTTTTCCAGAATCACGCCTCAGTCATGTTCCCAGGCCACAGGGATCCAGAATCAAACCTCAGTCATGTTGCCAGCTCATAGGGTACCACCATCAAACCTCAGTCATATTCCCAGGCCACATGTTTCCAGAATCAAACCGATTTCATGTTCCCAGGCAACAGGGTACCAGAATCCAAACCGATGTCATGTTCCCAGGCCACAGGATTCCACACTCTAACATCAGTCATGTTCCCAGGCCAACGGATTCCAGAATCAAACCTCAGTCATTTTGCCAGGCCATAGGGTACCACCATCAAACCTCAGTCATATTCCCAGGCCACAGGTTTCCAGAATCAAACCGATTTCATGATCCCAGGCAACAGTGTACCAGAATCCAAACCGATGTCATGTTCCCAGGCCACAGGATTCCACACTCTAACATCAGTCATGTTCCCAGGCCAATGGATTCCAGAATCAAACCTCAGTCATATTCCTAGGCCACATGGTTCCAGAGTCAAACCGCATTAGTGTTCCCAGTAAACAGGCCGTGAGAATTAAACCTCAGTCATGTTCCCTGGACACAGGTTTCAGAAATAAAATCCCAGTCATGTTCCCAGGCCACAGGGTTCCACACTTAAACCTCATTCATATTCCCAGGCCAGAGGGTTCCACAATCAAACCTCAGTCCTGTTGCCTGGCCACGGTTCCACCATCAAGCCCCAGTCATGTTCCCAGGCCAGAGTGTTCCACAATCAAACCTAAGTCATCTTGCCAAGCCACAGGGTTCCACCATCAAACCTCAGGCATGTTGCCAGGCCACAGGGTTTCACCATCAAGCCTTACTCATGTTCCCAAGCATGAGGGTTCCACTATCAATCCTCAATCATGTTGCCAGGCAACAGGGTACAACCATCAAACCTCAGTCATGTTCCCAGAAAACAGGTCTCCAGAATCAAACCAATGTCATGTTCCCACGCCACGGGGTTCCAGTATCAGGCCTCAGTCATGTTCCCCGTGCACAGGGTACCACAGTCAAACCTCAGTCATGTTGCCAGGCCACAGGTTTCTGCCATCAAACCTCAGGCAAGTTCCCGGGCCACAGGGTTCCAGAATCAAGCCTCAGTCATTTTGCCAGGCCAGAGTGTTCCACCATCAAACCTCAATCATGATCCCAGGCCAAATGTTTCCACAATGAAACCTCAGTCATTTTCCCAGGCCAAAGGTTTCCAGAATCAAACCTCAGTCATATTCCCAGGACACATGGTTCCAGAATCAAACCCGAGTCATGTTCGCAGGCCACAGGTTTCAACAATCAAACCTCAGTCATGTTCCCAGGACACAGGTGTCCACAATCCAACCTCAGTCATGTTCCCAGGGATCAGGCTTCCAGAAACAAACCTTTGTCGTATTCCCAGACCACAGGGTTCCAGAATCAAACCTCATTCTTGTTCCCAGGACAGAAGTTTCCAGAATCAATCCGATATCAAGTTCCCTGGCCACAGTCTTCCAGAATCAAACCTCAGACATGTTGCCAGGCAACAGGTTTCCACCATCAAAGCTCAGATATGTTCCCAGGTCACAGGGTTCCAGAATCCGCCGATGTCATGTTCCCAGGCCACAGGGTTCAAGAATCAATCCTCAGTTATGTTCCCAGGCTACAGGGTTCCAGAATAAAACCTCAGTCATGTTCCCAGTCCACAGGGTTCCAGAACCAAGGCTCAGTCAGGTTCCCGGGGCACAGTATTGCACAATCTAAACAGATGTCACGTTCCCAGTCCCCAGGGTTCCAGAATCCACTGATATCATATTCCCAGGCCACAGGGTTCCAGAATCAATCCTCAGTTATGTTCCCAGGCTACAGGGTTCCAGAATGAAACCTCAGTCATGTTCCCAGTCCACAGGGTTTCAGAACCAAGGCTCAGTCAGGTTCCCGGGGCACAGTATTCCACAATCTAAACAGATGTCATGTTCCCAGGCCACAGTCTTCCAGAATCAAACCTCAGTCATGTTGCCAGGCCACAGAGTTCCAGAATCAAACCGTTCTCATGTTCCCAGGCCACAGGGTTCCAGAATCAAGCCTCAGTCATTTTGACAGGCCAGAGTGTTCCACCATCAAACCTCAGTTATGATCCCAGGCCACATGTTTCCAGAATCAAACCGATTTCATGTTCCCAGGAAACAGGGTACCAGAATCAAACGTCAGTCATGTTGCCAGGCCATAGGGTACCACCATCAAACCTCAGTCATATTCCCAGGCCACAGGTTTCCAGAATCAAACCGATTTAATGTTCCCAGGCAACAGGGTACCAGAATCCAAACCGATGTCATGTTCCCAGGCCACAGGTTTCCACACTCTAACATCAGTCATGTTCCTAGGCCAGTGGATTATAGAATCAAACCTCAGTCATTTTGCCAGGCCATAGCGTACCACCATCAAACCTCAGTCATATTCCCAGGCCACAGGTTTCCGGAATCAAACCGATTTCATATTCCCAGGGAACAGGGTACCAGAATCCAAACTGATGTCATGTTCCCAGGCCACAGGATTCCACACTCTAACATCAGTCATGTTCCCAGGCCAGGGGATTCCAGAATTAAACCTCAGTCATATTCCTAGGCCACATGGTTCCAGAGTCAAACCTCAGTCGTGTTCCCAGGACACAGGGTTCCACAATTAAACCTCAGTCATATTCCAAGGCCAGAGGGTTTCACAATCAAACCTCAGTCCTGTTCGCTGACCACGGTTCCACCATCAAGCCTCAGTCATGTTCCCAGGCCAGAGTGTTCCACAATCAAACCTAAGTCATCTTGCCAAGCCACAGGGTTCCACCATCAAACCTCAGGCATGTTTCCAGGCCACAGGGTTTCACCATCAAGCCTCACTCTTGTTCGCAAGCATGAGGGTTCCACTATCAATCCTCAATCATTTTGCCAGGTCACAGGGTACAACCATCAAACCTCAGACATGTTCCCAGTAAACAGGGCTCCAAAATCAAACCAATGTCATGTTCCCACGCCACGGGGTTCCAGTACCAGACCTCAGTCATGTTCCCCGTGCACAGGGTTCCACAATCAAACCTCACTCATGTTGCCAGTCCACAGGTTTCTGCCATCAAACCTCAGTCAAGTTCCCGGGGCACAGGCTTCCAGAATCAAGCCTCAGTCATTTTGCCAGGCCAGAGTGTTCCACCATCAAACCTCAATCATGATCCCAGGCCAAATATTTCCACAATGAAACCTCAGTCATTTTCCCAGGCCAAAGGTTTCCAGAATCAAGCCTCAGTCATATTCCCAGGACACATGTTTCCAGAATCAAACCTGAGTCATGTTCGCAGGCCACAGGTTTCAACAATCAAACCTCAGTCATGTTCCCAGGACACAGGTGTCCACAATCAAACCTCAGTCATGTTCCCAGGGAACAGGCTTCCAGAAACAAACCTTTGTCGTATTCCCAGACCACAGGGTTCCAGAATCAAACCTCATTCTTCTTCCCAGGACAGAAGTTTCCAGAATCAACCCGATATCAAGTTCCCTGGCCACAGTCTTCCAGAATCAAACCTCAGTCATATTGCCAGGCCACAGGGTTCCACCATCAATCCTCACTCATGTTCCCAGGCCAAAGGGTTCCAGAATCAAACCGTTCTCATGTTCCGAGGCCACAGGGTTCCAGAATCCACCGATGACATGTTCAAGGCCACAGGGTTACAGAATTAAACCGTTCTCATGTTCCCGGGCCAAAGGGTTCCAAAATCAAGCCTCAGTCATTTTGCCAGGACAGAGTGTTCCACCATCAATCCTCAGTCATGATCCCAGGGCACATGTTTCCACAATGAAACCTCAGTCATTTTCCCAGGCCAAACGTTTCCAGAATCAAACCTCAGTCATGTTCCCAGGACACATGGTTCCAGAATCAAACCTGAGTCATGTTCGGGGGCAAAAGGTTTCAACAATCAAACCTCAGTCATGTTCCCAGGACACAGGTGTCCAGAATCAAACCTCACTCATTTTCCCAGGGAACAGGCTTCCAGAAACAAACCTCAGTCATGTTCCCAGGCCACAGGTTTCCAGAATCAAACCTCAGTCTTGTTCCCAGGACACAAGTTTCCAGAGTCAACCCTATATCATGGTTCCTGGCCACAGTCTTCCAGAATCAAACCTTAGTCATTTTGCCAAGCCACAGGTTTCCACCATCAAACCTGAGACATGTTCCCAGGCCACAGGGTTCCAGAATCAAACCATTCTCATGTTCCCCGGCCACAGGGTTCCAGAATCCACCGATGTCATGTTTCCAGGCCACAGGGTTCGAGAATCAATCCTCAGTTATGTTCTCAGTCTACAGGGTTCCAGAATAAAACTTCAGTCATGTTCCCAGTCCACAGGGTTCCAGAACCAAGGCTCAGTCAGGTTCCCGGGGCACAGTATTCGACAAGCTAAACAGATGTCACATTCCCAGTCCCCAGGGTTCGAGAATCCACCGATATCATGTTCTCAGGCCACAGGGTTCCAGAATCAATCCTCAGGTATGTTCCCAGGCTACAGGGTTCCAGAATCAAGCCTCAGTCATTTTGACAGGCCAGAGTATTCCACCATCAAACCTCAGTTATGATCCCAGGCCACATGTTTCCAGAATCAAACCGATTTCATGTTCCCAGGAAACAGGGTACCAGAATCAAACGTCAGTCATGTTGCCAGGCCATAGGGTACCACCATCAAACCTCAGTCATATTCCCAGGCCACAGGTTTCCAGAATCAAACCGATTTAATGTTCCCAGGCAACAGGGTACCAGAATCCAAACCGATGTCATGTTCCCAGGCCACAGGTTTCCACACTCTAACATCAGTCATGTTCCTAGGCCAATGGATTATAGAATCAAACCTCAGTCATTTTGCCAGGCCATAGGGTACCACCATCAAACCTCAGTCATATTCCCAGGCCACAGGTTTCCGGAATCAAACCGATTTCATATTCCCAGGGAACAGGGTACCAGAAACCAAACTGATGTCATGTTCCCAGGCCACAGGATTCCACACTCTAACATCAGTCATGTTCCCAGGCCAGTGGATTCCAGAATCAAACCTCAGTCATATTCCTAGGCCACATGGTTCCAGAGTCAAACCTCAGTCATGTTCCCATGACACAGGGTTCCACAATTAAACCTCAGTCATATTCCCAGGCCAGAGGGTTCCACAATCAAACCTCAGTCCTGTTCGCTGGCCACGGTTACACCATCAAGCCTCAGTCATGTTCCCAGGCCAGAGTGTTCCACAATCAAACCTAAGTCATCTTGCCAAGCCACAGGGTTCCACCATCAAACCTCAGGCATGTTTCCAGGCCACAGGGTTTCACCATCAAGCCTCACTCTTGTTCGCAAGCATGAGGGTTCCATTATCAATCCTCAATCATTTTGCCAGGTCACAGGGTACAACCATCAAACCTCAGACATGTTCCCAGTAAACAGGGCTCCAAAATCAAACCAATGTCATGTTCCCACGCCACGGGGTTCCAGTACCAGGCCTCAGTCATGTTCCCCGTGCACAGGGTTCCAAATCAAACCTCACTCATGTTGCCAGTCCACAGGTTTCTGCCATCAAACCTCAGTCAAGTTCCCGGGGCACAGGCTTCCAGAATCAAGCCTCAGTCATTTTGCCAGGCCAGAGTGTTCCACCATCAAACCTCAATCATGATCCCAGGCCAAATATTTCCACAATGAAACCTCAGTCACTTTCCCAGGCCAAAGGTTTCCAGAATCAAGCCTCAGTCATATTCCCAGGAGACATGTTTCCAGAATCAAACCTGAGTCATGTTCGCAGGCCACAGGTTACAACAATCAAACCTCAGTCATGTTCCCAGGACACATGTGTCCACAATCAAACCTCAGTCATGTTCCCAGGGAACAGGCTTCCAGAAACAAACCTTTGTCGTATTCCCAGACCACAGGGTTCCAGAATCAAACCTCATTCTTGTTCCCAGGACAGAAGTTTCCAGAATCAACCCGATATCAAGTTCCCTGGCCACAGTCTTCCAGAATCAAACCTCAGTCATATTGCCAGGCCACAGGGTTCCACCATCAATCCTCACTCATGTTCCCAGGCCACAGGGTTCCAGAATCAAACCGTTCTCATGTTCCGAGGCCACAGGGTTCCAGAATCCACCGATGACATGTTCAAGGCCACAGGGTTACAGAATTAAACAGTTCTCATGTTCCCGGGCCAAAGGGTTCCAGAATCAAGCCTCAGTCATTTTGCCAGGACAGAGTGTCCCACCATCAAAACTCAGTCATGATCCCAGGGCACATGTTTCCACAATGAAACCTCAGTCATTTTCCCAGGCCAAACGTTTCCAGAATCAAACCTCAGTCATGTTCCCAGGACACATGGTTCCAGAATCAAACCTGAGTCATGTTCGGGGGCAAAAGGTTTCAACAATCAAACCTCAGTCATGTTCCCAGGACACAGGTGTCCAGAATCAAACCTCACTCATTTTCCCAGGGAACAGGCTTCCAGAAACAAACCTCAGTCATGTTCCCAGGCCACAGGTTTCCAGAATCAAACCTCAGTCTTGTTCCCAGGACACAAGTTTCCAGAGTCAACCCGATATCATGGTTCCTGGCCACAGTCTTCCAGATTCAAACCTTAGTCATTTTGCCAAGCCACAGGTTTCCACCATCAAACCTGAGACATGTTCCCAGGCCACAGGGTTCCAGAATCAAACCATTCTCATGTTCCCCGGCCACAGGGTTCCAGAATCCACCGATGTCATGTTCCCAGGCCACAGGGTTCGAGAATCAATCCTCAGTTATGTTCTCAGTCTACAGGGTTCCAGAATAAAACCTCAGTCATGTTCCCAGTCCACAGGGTTCCAGAACCAAGGCTCAGTCAGGTTCCCGGGGCACAGTATTCGACAAGCTAAACAGATGTCACATTCCCAGTCCCCAGGGTTCGAGAATCCACCGATATCATGTTCTCAGGCCACAGGGTTCCAGAATCAATCCTCAGGTATGTTCCCAGGCTACAGGGTTCCAGAATAAAACCTCAGTCATGTTCCCAGTCCACAGGGTTTCAGAACCAAGGCTCATTCAGGTTCCTGGGGCACAGTATTCCACAATCTAAACAGATGTCATGTTCCCAGGCCACAGTTTTCCAGAATCACGCCTCAGTCATGTTCCCAGGCCACAGGGATCCAGAATCAAACCTCAGTCATGTTGCCAGCTCATAGGGTACCACCATCAAACCTCAG
This sequence comes from Balaenoptera physalus, assembly GCF_965194825.1. Classification (NCBI taxonomy): domain Eukaryota; kingdom Metazoa; phylum Chordata; class Mammalia; order Artiodactyla; family Balaenopteridae; genus Balaenoptera; species Balaenoptera physalus. The sequence continues at coordinate 43,151 of NW_028124720.1, forward strand.
TCATATTCCCAGGCCACATGTTTCCAGAATCAAACCGATTTCATGTTCCCAGGCAACAGGGTACCAGAATCCAAACCGATGTCATGTTCCCAGGCCACAGGATTCCACACTCTAACATCAGTCATGTTCCCAGGCCAACGGATTCCAGAATCAAACCTCAGTCATTTTGCCAGGCCATAGGGTACCACCATCAAACCTCAGTCATATTCCCAGGCCACAGGTTTCCAGAATCAAACCGATTTCATGATCCCAGGCAACAGTGTACCAGAATCCAAACCGATGTCATGTTCCCAGGCCACAGGATTCCACACTCTAACATCAGTCATGTTCCCAGGCCAATGGATTCCAGAATCAAACCTCAGTCATATTCCTAGGCCACATGGTTCCAGAGTCAAACCGCATTAGTGTTCCCAGTAAACAGGCCGTGAGAATTAAACCTCAGTCATGTTCCCTGGACACAGGTTTCAGAAATAAAATCCCAGTCATGTTCCCAGGCCACAGGGTTCCACACTTAAACCTCATTCATATTCCCAGGCCAGAGGGTTCCACAATCAAACCTCAGTCCTGTTGCCTGGCCACGGTTCCACCATCAAGCCCCAGTCATGTTCCCAGGCCAGAGTGTTCCACAATCAAACCTAAGTCATCTTGCCAAGCCACAGGGTTCCACCATCAAACCTCAGGCATGTTGCCAGGCCACAGGGTTTCACCATCAAGCCTTACTCATGTTCCCAAGCATGAGGGTTCCACTATCAATCCTCAATCATGTTGCCAGGCAACAGGGTACAACCATCAAACCTCAGTCATGTTCCCAGAAAACAGGGCTCCAGAATCAAACCAATGTCATGTTCCCACGCCACGGGGTTCCAGTATCAGGCCTCAGTCATGTTCCCCGTGCACAGGGTACCACAGTCAAACCTCAGTCATGTTGCCAGGCCACAGGTTTCTGCCATCAAACCTCAGGCAAGTTCCCGGGCCACAGGGTTCCAGAATCAAGCCTCAGTCATTTTGCCAGGCCAGAGTGTTCCACCATCAAACCTCAATCATGATCCCAGGCCAAATGTTTCCACAATGAAACCTCAGTCATTTTCCCAGGCCAAAGGTTTCCAGAATCAAACCTCAGTCATATTCCCAGGACACATGGTTCCAGAATCAAACCCGAGTCATGTTCGCAGGCCACAGGTTTCAACAATCAAACCTCAGTCATGTTCCCAGGACACAGGTGTCCACAATCCAACCTCAGTCATGTTCCCAGGGATCAGGCTTCCAGAAACAAACCTTTGTCGTATTCCCAGACCACAGGGTTCCAGAATCAAACCTCATTCTTGTTCCCAGGACAGAAGTTTCCAGAATCAATCCGATATCAAGTTCCCTGGCCACAGTCTTCCAGAATCAAACCTCAGACATGTTGCCAGGCAACAGGTTTCCACCATCAAAGCTCAGATATGTTCCCAGGTCACAGGGTTCCAGAATCCGCCGATGTCATGTTCCCAGGCCACAGGGTTCAAGAATCAATCCTCAGTTATGTTCCCAGGCTACAGGGTTCCAGAATAAAACCTCAGTCATGTTCCCAGTCCACAGGGTTCCAGAACCAAGGCTCAGTCAGGTTCCCGGGGCACAGTATTGCACAATCTAAACAGATGTCACGTTCCCAGTCCCCAGGGTTCCAGAATCCACTGATATCATATTCCCAGGCCACAGGGTTCCAGAATCAATCCTCAGTTATGTTCCCAGGCTACAGGGTTCCAGAATGAAACCTCAGTCATGTTCCCAGTCCACAGGGTTTCAGAACCAAGGCTCAGTCAGGTTCCCGGGGCACAGTATTCCACAATCTAAACAGATGTCATGTTCCCAGGCCACAGTCTTCCAGAATCAAACCTCAGTCATGTTGCCAGGCCACAGAGTTCCAGAATCAAACCGTTCTCATGTTCCCAGGCCACAGGGTTCCAGAATCAAGCCTCAGTCATTTTGACAGGCCAGAGTGTTCCACCATCAAACCTCAGTTATGATCCCAGGCCACATGTTTCCAGAATCAAACCGATTTCATGTTCCCAGGAAACAGGGTACCAGAATCAAACGTCAGTCATGTTGCCAGGCCATAGGGTACCACCATCAAACCTCAGTCATATTCCCAGGCCACAGGTTTCCAGAATCAAACCGATTTAATGTTCCCAGGCAACAGGGTACCAGAATCCAAACCGATGTCATGTTCCCAGGCCACAGGTTTCCACACTCTAACATCAGTCATGTTCCTAGGCCAGTGGATTATAGAATCAAACCTCAGTCATTTTGCCAGGCCATAGCGTACCACCATCAAACCTCAGTCATATTCCCAGGCCACAGGTTTCCGGAATCAAACCGATTTCATATTCCCAGGGAACAGGGTACCAGAATCCAAACTGATGTCATGTTCCCAGGCCACAGGATTCCACACTCTAACATCAGTCATGTTCCCAGGCCAGGGGATTCCAGAATTAAACCTCAGTCATATTCCTAGGCCACATGGTTCCAGAGTCAAACCTCAGTCGTGTTCCCAGGACACAGGGTTCCACAATTAAACCTCAGTCATATTCCAAGGCCAGAGGGTTTCACAATCAAACCTCAGTCCTGTTCGCTGACCACGGTTCCACCATCAAGCCTCAGTCATGTTCCCAGGCCAGAGTGTTCCACAATCAAACCTAAGTCATCTTGCCAAGCCACAGGGTTCCACCATCAAACCTCAGGCATGTTTCCAGGCCACAGGGTTTCACCATCAAGCCTCACTCTTGTTCGCAAGCATGAGGGTTCCACTATCAATCCTCAATCATTTTGCCAGGTCACAGGGTACAACCATCAAACCTCAGACATGTTCCCAGTAAACAGGGCTCCAAAATCAAACCAATGTCATGTTCCCATGCCACGGGGTTCCAGTAGCAGACCTCAGTCATGTTCCCCGTGCACAGGGTTCCACAATCAAACCTCACTCATGTTGCCAGTCCACAGGTTTCTGCCATCAAACCTCAGTCAAGTTCCCGGGGCACAGGCTTCCAGAATCAAGCCTCAGTCATTTTGCCAGGCCAGAGTGTTCCACCATCAAACCTCAATCATGATCCCAGGCCAAATATTTCCACAATGAAACCTCAGTCACTTTCCCAGGCCAAAGGTTTCCAGAATCAAGCCTCAGTCATATTCCCAGGAGACATGTTTCCAGAATCAAACCTGAGTCATGTTCGCAGGCCACAGGTTACAACAATCAAACCTCAGTCATGTTCCCAGGACACATGTGTCCACAATCAAACCTCAGTCATGTTCCCAGGGAACAGGCTTCCAGAAACAAACCTTTGTCGTATTCCCAGACCACAGGGTTCCAGAATCAAACCTCATTCTTGTTCCCAGGACAGAAGTTTCCAGAATCAACCCGATATCAAGTTCCCTGGCCACAGTCTTCCAGAATCAAACCTCAGTCATATTGCCAGGCCACAGGGTTCCACCATCAATCCTCACTCATGTTCCCAGGCCACAGGGTTCCAGAATCAAACCGTTCTCATGTTCCGAGGCCACAGGGTTCCAGAATCCACCGATGACATGTTCAAGGCCACAGGGTTACAGAATTAAACAGTTCTCATGTTCCCGGGCCAAAGGGTTCCAGAATCAAGCCTCAGTCATTTTGCCAGGACAGAGTGTCCCACCATCAAAACTCAGTCATGATCCCAGGGCACATGTTTCCACAATGAAACCTCAGTCATTTTCCCAGGCCAAACGTTTCCAGAATCAAACCTCAGTCATGTTCCCAGGACACATGGTTCCAGAATCAAACCTGAGTCATGTTCGGGGGCAAAAGGTTTCAACAATCAAACCTCAGTCATGTTCCCAGGACACAGGTGTCCAGAATCAAACCTCACTCATTTTCCCAGGGAACAGGCTTCCAGAAACAAACCTCAGTCATGTTCCCAGGCCACAGGTTTCCAGAATCAAACCTCAGTCTTGTTCCCAGGACACAAGTTTCCAGAGTCAACCCGATATCATGGTTCCTGGCCACAGTCTTCCAGATTCAAACCTTAGTCATTTTGCCAAGCCACAGGTTTCCACCATCAAACCTGAGACATGTTCCCAGGCCACAGGGTTCCAGAATCAAACCATTCTCATGTTCCCCGGCCACAGGGTTCCAGAATCCACCGATGTCATGTTCCCAGGCCACAGGGTTCGAGAATCAATCCTCAGTTATGTTCTCAGTCTACAGGGTTCCAGAATAAAACCTCAGTCATGTTCCCAGTCCACAGGGTTCCAGAACCAAGGCTCAGTCAGGTTCCCGGGGCACAGTATTCGACAAGCTAAACAGATGTCACATTCCCAGTCCCCAGGGTTCGAGAATCCACCGATATCATGTTCTCAGGCCACAGGGTTCCAGAATCAATCCTCAGGTATGTTCCCAGGCTACAGGGTTCCAGAATAAAACCTCAGTCATGTTCCCAGTCCACAGGGTTTCAGAACCAAGGCTCATTCAGGTTCCTGGGGCACAGTATTCCACAATCTAAACAGATGTCATGTTCCCAGGCCACAGTTTTCCAGAATCACGCCTCAGTCATGTTCCCAGGCCACAGGGATCCAGAATCAAACCTCAGTCATGTTGCCAGCTCATAGGGTACCACCATCAAACCTCAGTCATATTCCCAGGCCACATGTTTCCAGAATCAAACCGATTTCATGTTCCCAGGCAACAGGGTACCAGAATCCAAACCGATGTCATGTTCCCAGGCCACAGGATTCCACACTCTAACATCAGTCATGTTCCCAGGCCAACGGATTCCAGAATCAAACCTCAGTCATTTTGCCAGGCCATAGGGTACCACCATCAAACCTCAGTCATATTCCCAGGCCACAGGTTTCCAGAATCAAACCGATTTCATGATCCCAGGCAACAGTGTACCAGAATCCAAACCGATGTCATGTTCCCAGGCCACAGGATTCCACACTCTAACATCAGTCATGTTCCCAGGCCAATGGATTCCAGAATCAAACCTCAGTCATATTCCTAGGCCACATGGTTCCAGAGTCAAACCGCATTAGTGTTCCCAGTAAACAGGCCGTGAGAATTAAACCTCAGTCATGTTCCCTGGACACAGGTTTCAGAAATAAAATCCCAGTCATGTTCCCAGGCCACAGGGTTCCACACTTAAACCTCATTCATATTCCCAGGCCAGAGGGTTCCACAATCAAACCTCAGTCCTGTTGCCTGGCCACGGTTCCACCATCAAGCCCCAGTCATGTTCCCAGGCCAGAGTGTTCCACAATCAAACCTAAGTCATCTTGCCAAGCCACAGGGTTCCACCATCAAACCTCAGGCATGTTGCCAGGCCACAGGGTTTCACCATCAAGCCTTACTCATGTTCCCAAGCATGAGGGTTCCACTATCAATCCTCAATCATGTTGCCAGGCAACAGGGTACAACCATCAAACCTCAGTCATGTTCCCAGAAAACAGGGCTCCAGAATCAAACCAATGTCATGTTCCCACGCCACGGGGTTCCAGTATCAGGCCTCAGTCATGTTCCCCGTGCACAGGGTACCACAGTCAAACCTCAGTCATGTTGCCAGGCCACAGGTTTCTGCCATCAAACCTCAGGCAAGTTCCCGGGCCACAGGGTTCCAGAATCAAGCCTCAGTCATTTTGCCAGGCCAGAGTGTTCCACCATCAAACCTCAATCATGATCCCAGGCCAAATGTTTCCACAATGAAACCTCAGTCATTTTCCCAGGCCAAAGGTTTCCAGAATCAAACCTCAGTCATATTCCCAGGACACATGGTTCCAGAATCAAACCCGAGTCATGTTCGCAGGCCACAGGTTTCAACAATCAAACCTCAGTCATGTTCCCAGGACACAGGTGTCCACAATCCAACCTCAGTCATGTTCCCAGGGATCAGGCTTCCAGAAACAAACCTTTGTCGTATTCCCAGACCACAGGGTTCCAGAATCAAACCTCATTCTTGTTCCCAGGACAGAAGTTTCCAGAATCAATCCGATATCAAGTTCCCTGGCCACAGTCTTCCAGAATCAAACCTCAGACATGTTGCCAGGCAACAGGTTTCCACCATCAAAGCTCAGATATGTTCCCAGGTCACAGGGTTCCAGAATCCGCCGATGTCATGTTCCCAGGCCACAGGGTTCAAGAATCAATCCTCAGTTATGTTCCCAGGCTACAGGGTTCCAGAATAAAACCTCAGTCATGTTCCCAGTCCACAGGGTTCCAGAACCAAGGCTCAGTCAGGTTCCCGGGGCACAGTATTGCACAATCTAAACAGATGTCACGTTCCCAGTCCCCAGGGTTCCAGAATCCACTGATATCATATTCCCAGGCCACAGGGTTCCAGAATCAATCCTCAGTTATGTTCCCAGGCTACAGGGTTCCAGAATGAAACCTCAGTCATGTTCCCAGTCCACAGGGTTTCAGAACCAAGGCTCAGTCAGGTTCCCGGGGCACAGTATTCCACAATCTAAACAGATGTCATGTTCCCAGGCCACAGTCTTCCAGAATCAAACCTCAGTCATGTTGCCAGGCCACAGAGTTCCAGAATCAAACCGTTCTCATGTTCCCAGGCCACAGGGTTCCAGAATCAAGCCTCAGTCATTTTGACAGGCCAGAGTGTTCCACCATCAAACCTCAGTTATGATCCCAGGCCACATGTTTCCAGAATCAAACCGATTTCATGTTCCCAGGAAACAGGGTACCAGAATCAAACGTCAGTCATGTTGCCAGGCCATAGGGTACCACCATCAAACCTCAGTCATATTCCCAGGCCACAGGTTTCCAGAATCAAACCGATTTAATGTTCCCAGGCAACAGGGTACCAGAATCCAAACCGATGTCATGTTCCCAGGCCACAGGTTTCCACACTCTAACATCAGTCATGTTCCTAGGCCAGTGGATTATAGAATCAAACCTCAGTCATTTTGCCAGGCCATAGCGTACCACCATCAAACCTCAGTCATATTCCCAGGCCACAGGTTTCCGGAATCAAACCGATTTCATATTCCCAGGGAACAGGGTACCAGAATCCAAACTGATGTCATGTTCCCAGGCCACAGGATTCCACACTCTAACATCAGTCATGTTCCCAGGCCAGGGGATTCCAGAATTAAACCTCAGTCATATTCCTAGGCCACATGGTTCCAGAGTCAAACCTCAGTCGTGTTCCCAGGACACAGGGTTCCACAATTAAACCTCAGTCATATTCCAAGGCCAGAGGGTTTCACAATCAAACCTCAGTCCTGTTCGCTGACCACGGTTCCACCATCAAGCCTCAGTCATGTTCCCAGGCCAGAGTGTTCCACAATCAAACCTAAGTCATCTTGCCAAGCCACAGGGTTCCACCATCAAACCTCAGGCATGTTTCCAGGCCACAGGGTTTCACCATCAAGCCTCACTCTTGTTCGCAAGCATGAGGGTTCCACTATCAATCCTCAATCATTTTGCCAGGTCACAGGGTACAACCATCAAACCTCAGACATGTTCCCAGTAAACAGGGCTCCAAAATCAAACCAATGTCATGTTCCCATGCCACGGGGTTCCAGTACCAGACCTCAGTCATGTTCCCCGTGCACAGGGTTCCACAATCAAACCTCACTCATGTTGCCAGTCCACAGGTTTCTGCCATCAAACCTCAGTCAAGTTCCCGGGGCACAGGCTTCCAGAATCAAGCCTCAGTCATTTTGCCAGGCCAGAGTGTTCCACCATCAAACCTCAATCATGATCCCAGGCCAAATATTTCCACAATGAAACCTCAGTCATTTTCCCAGGCCAAAGGTTTCCAGAATCAAGCCTCAGTCATATTCCCAGGACACATGTTTCCAGAATCAAACCTGAGTCATGTTCGCAGGCCACAGGTTTCAACAATCAAACCTCAGTCATGTTCCCAGGACACAGGTGTCCACAATCAAACCTCAGTCATGTTCCCAGGGAACAGGCTTCCAGAAACAAACCTTTGTCGTATTCCCAGACCACAGGGTTCCAGAATCAAACCTCATTCTTCTTCCCAGGACAGAAGTTTCCAGAATCAACCCGATATCAAGTTCCCTGGCCACAGTCTTCCAGAATCAAACCTCAGTCATATTGCCAGGCCACAGGGTTCCTCCATCAATCCTCACTCATGTTCCCAGGCCACAGGGTTCCAGAATCAAACCGTTCTCATGTTCCGAGGCCACAGGGTTCCAGAATCCACCGTTGACATGTTCAAGGCCACAGGGTTACAGAATTAAACCGTTCTCATGTTCCCGGGCCAAAGGGTTCCAGAATCAAGCCTCAGTCATTTTGCCAGGACAGAGTGTTCCACCATCAAACCTCAGTCATGATCCCAGGGCACATGTTTCCACAATGAAACCTCAGTCATTTTCCCAGGCCAAACGTTTCCAGAATCAAACCTCAGTCATGTTCCCAGGACACATGGTTCCAGAATCAAACCTGAGTCATGTTCGGGGGCAAAAGGTTTCAACAATCAAACCTCTGTCATGTTCCCAGGACACAGGTGTCCAGAATCAAACCTCACTCATTTTCCCAGGGAACAGGCTTCCAGAAACAAACCTCAGTCATGTTCCCAGGCCACAGGTTTCCAGAATCAAACCTCAGTCTTGTTCCCAGCACACAAGTTTCCAGAGTCAACCCGATATCATGGTTCCTGGCCACAGTCTTCCAGAATCAAACCTTAGTCATTTTGGCAAGCCACTGGTTTCCACCATCAAAGCTGAGACATGTTCCCAGGCCACAGGGTTCCAGAATCAAACCATTCTCATGTTCCCCGGCCACAGGGTTCCAGAATCCACCGATGTCATGTTCCCAGGCCACAGGGTTCGAGAATCAATCCTCAGTTATGTTCTAAGTCTACAGGGTTCCAGAACCAAGGCTCAGTCAGGTTCCCGGGGCACAGTATTCGACAATCTAAACAGATGTCACATTCCCAGTCCCCAGGGTTCGAGAATCCACCGATATCATGTTCTCAGTCCACAGGGTTCCAGAATCAATCCTCAGGTATGTTCCCAGGCTACAGGGTTCCAGAATAAAACCTCAGTCATGTTCCCAGTCCACAGGGTTTCAGAACCAAGGCTCATTCAGGTTCCTGGGGCACAGTATTCCACAATCTAAACAGATGTCATGTTCCCAGGCCACAGTTTTCCAGAATCACGCCTCAGTCATGTTCCCAGGCCACAGGGATCCAGAATCAAACCTCAGTCATGTTGCCAGCCCATAGGGTACCACCATCAAACCTCAGTCATATTCCCAGGCCACAGGTTTCCAGAATCAAACCGATTTCATGGTCCCAGGAAACAGGGTACCAGAATCCAAACCGATGTCATGTTCCCAGGCCACAGGATTCCACACTCTAACACCAGTCATGTTCCCAGGCCAAAGGATTCCAGAATCAAACCTCAGTCATTTTGCCAGGCCATAGGGTACCCCCATCAAACCTCAGTCATATTCCCAGGCCTCAGGTTTCCAGAATCAAACCGATTTCATGGTCCCAGGCAACAGGGTACCAGAATCCAAACCGATGTCATGTTCCCAGGCCACAGGATTCCACACTCTAACATCAGTCATGTTCCCAGGCCAATGGATTCCAGAATCAAACCTCAGTCATATTCCTAGGCCACATGGTTCCAGAGTCAAACCGCATTCGTGTTCCCAGTAAACAGGCCTCGAGATTTAAACCTCAGTCATGTTCCCTGGACACAGGTTTCAGAAATAAAATCCCAGTCATGTTCCCAGGCCACAGGGTTCCACACTTAAACCTCATTCATATTCCCAGGCCAGAGGGTTCCACAATCAAACCTCAGTCCTGTTGCCTGGCCACGGTTCCACCATCAAGCCCCAGTCATGTTCCCAGGCCAGAGTGTTCCACAATCAAAACTAAGTCATCTTGCCCAGCCACAGGGTTCCACCATCAAACCTCAGGCATGTTGCCAGGCCACAGGGTTTCACCATCAAGCCTTACTCATGTTCCCAAGCATGAGGGTTCCACTATCAATCCTCAATCATGCTGCCAGGCCACAGGGTACAACCATCAAACCTCGGTCATGTTCCCAGAAAACAGGGCTCCAGAATCAAACCAATGTCATGTTCCCACGCCACAGGGTTCCAGTATCAGGCCTCAGTCATGTTCCCTGTGCACAGGGTTCCACAATCAAACCTCAGTCATGTTGCCAGTCCACAGGTTTCTGCCATCAAACCTCAGTCAAGTTCCCGGGCCCCAGGGTTCCAGAATCAAGCCTCAGTCATTTTGCCAGGCCAGAGTGTTCCACCATCAAACCTCAGTCATGATCCCAGGCCACATGTTTCCACAATGAAACCTCAGTCATTTTCCCAGGCCAAAGGTTTCCAGAATCAAACCTCAGTCATATTCCCAGGACACATGGATCCAGAATCAAACCTGTGTCATGTTCGCAGGCCACAGGTTTCAACAATCAAACCTCAGTCATGTTCCCAGGACACAGGTGTCCACAATCAAACCTCAGTCATGTTCCCAGGGAACAGGCTTCCAGAAACAAACCTTTGTCGTATTCCCAGACCACAGGGTTCCAGAATCAAACCTCATTCTTGTTCCTAGGACAGAAGTTTCCAGAATCAACCCGATATCAAGTTCCCTGGCCACGGTCTTCCAGAATCAAACCTCAGACATGTTGCCAGGCAACAGGTTTCCACCATCAAAGCTCAGACATGTTCCTAGGTCACAGGGTTCCAGAATCCACCGATGTCATGTTAAAGGCCACAGGGTTCCAGAATCAAACGTTCTCATGTTCCGGGGCCACAGGGTTGCAGAATCAAGCCTCAGTCATTTTGCCAGACCAGAGTGTTCCACCATCAAACCTCAGTCATGATCCCAGGCCACATGTTTCCACAATGAAACCTCAGTCATTTTCCCAGGCCAAATGATTCCAGAATCAAACCTCAGTAATGTTCCCAGGACACATGATTCCAGAATCAAACCTGAGTCATTTTCGCGAGCCACAGGTTTCAACATTCAAACCTCAATCATATTCCCAGGACACAGGTGTCCAGAATCAAACCTCAGTCATGTTCCCAGGGAACAGGCTTCCAGAAACAAACCTTTGTCGTATTCCCAGACCACAGGGTTCCAGAATCAAACCTCATTCTTGTTCCCAGGACAGAAGTTTCCAGAATCAATCCGATATCAAGTTCCCTGGCCACAGTCTTCCAGAATCAAACCTCAGACATGTTGCCAGGCAACAGGTTTCCACCATCAAAGCTCAGACATGTTCCCAGGTCACAGGGTTCCAGAATCCGCCGAAGTCATGTTCCCAGGCCACAGGGTTCAAGAATCAATCCTCAGTTATGTTCCCAGGCTACAGGATTCCAGAATAAAACCTCAGTCATGTTCCCAATCCACAGGGTTCCAGAACCAAGGCTCAGTCAGGTTCCCGGGGCACAGTATTGCACAATCTAAACAGATGTCACGTTCCCAGTCCCCAGGGTTCCAGAATCCACCGATATCATATTCCCAGGCCACAGGGTTCCAGAATCAATCCTCAGTTATGTTCCCAGGCTACAGGGTTCCAGAATGAAACCTCAGTCATGTTCCCAGTCCACAGGGTTTCAGAACCAAGGCTCAGTCAGGTTCCCGGGGCACAGTATTCCACAATCTAAACAGATGTCATGTTCCCAGGCCACAGTCTTCCAGAATCAAACCTCAGTCATGTTGCCAGGCCACAGAGTTCCAGAATCAAACCGTTCTCATGTTCCCAGGCCACAGGTTTCCAGAATCAAGCCTCAGTCATTTTGACAGGCCAGAGTGTTCCACCATCAAACCTCAGTTATGATCCCAGGCCACATGTTTCCAGAATCAAACCGATTTCATGTTCCCAGGAAACAGGGTACCAGAATCAAACGTCAGTCATGTTGCCAGGCCATAGGGTACCACCATCAAACCTCAGTCATATTCCCAGACCACAGGGTTCCAGAACCAAACCTCATTCTTTTTCCTAGGACAGAAGTTTCCAGAATCAACCCGATATCAAGTTCCCTGGCCACGGTCTTCCAGAATCAAACCTCAGACATGTTGCCAGGCAACAGGTTTCCACCGTCAAAGCTCAGACATGTTCCTAGGTCACAGGGTTCCAGAATCCACCGATGTCATGTTAAAGGCCACAGGGTTCCAGAATCAAACGTTCTCATGTTCCCGGGCCACAGGGTTGCAGAATCAAGCCTCAGTCATTTTGCCAGGCCAGAGTGTTCCACCATCAAACCTCAGTCATGATCCCAGGCGACATGTTTCCACAATGAAACCTCAGTCATTTTCCCAGGCCAAATGATTCCAGAATCCAACCTCAGTAATGTTCCCAGGACACATGGTTCCAGAATCAAACCTGAGTCATTTTCGCGAGCCACAGGTTTCAACAATCAAACCTCAGTCATATTCCCAGGACACAGGGGTCCAGAATCAAACCTCAGTCATGTTCCCAGGGAACAGGCTTCCAGAAAGAAACCTCAGTCATGTTCCCAGTAAACAGGGCTCCAGAATCAAGCCTCAGTCATTTTGCCAGGCCAGAGTGTTCCACCATCAAACGTCAGTCATGATCCCAAGCCACATGTTTCCACAATGAAACCTCAGTCATTTTCCCAGGCCAAAGGTTTCCAGAATCAAACCTCAGTCATATTCCCAGGACACATGGTTCCAGGATCAACCGGAGTCATGTTCGAAGGCCACAGGTTTCAACAATCAAACCTCAGTCATGTTCCCAGGACACAGGTGTCCAGAATCAAACCTCAGTCATGTTCCCAGGGAACAGGCTTCCAGAAAGAAACCTCAGTCATGTTCCCAGGTCACAGGTTTCCAGAATCAAACCTCAGTCTTGTTCCCAGGACACAAGTTTCCAGAATCAACCCGATATCATGGTTCCTGGCCACAGTCTTCCAGAATCAAACCTTAGTCATTTTGCCAAGCCACAGGTTTCCACCATCAAACCTCAGACATGTTCCCAGGCCACCGGGTTCCAGAATCAAACCGTTCTCATCTTCCCCGGCCACAGGTTTCCAGAATCCACCGATATCATGTTCCCAGGCCACAGGGTTCCAGAATCAATCCTCAGTTATGTTCCCAGGCTACAGGGTTCCAGAATAAAACCTCAGTCATATTCCCAGGCCACAGGTTTCCAGAATCAAACCGATTTCATGTTCCCAGGCAACAGGGTACCAGAATCCAAACCGGTGTCATGTTCCCAGGCCACAGGATTCCACACTCTAACATCAGTCATGTTCCCAGGCCAATGGATTCCAGAATCAAACCTGAGTCTTGTTCCCAGGACACAAGTTTCCAGAATCAACCCGATATCATGGATCCTGGCCACAGTCTTCCAGAATCAAACCTTAGTCATGTTGCCAAGCCACAAGATTCCACCATCAAACCTCAGACATGTTCCCTGGCCACAGTCTTCCAGAATCAAACCTCAGACATGTTGCCAGGCAACAGGTTTCCACCATCAAAGCTCAGACATGTTCCCAGGTCACAGGGTTCCAGAATCCGCCGATGTCATGTTCCCAGGCCTCAGGGTTCAAGAATCAATCCTCAGTTATGTTCCCAGGCTACAGGGTTCCAGAATAAAACCTCAGTTATGTTCCCAGTCCACAGGGTTCCAGAACCAAGGCTCAGTCAGGTTCCCGGGGCACAGTATTGCACAATCTAAACAGATGTCACGTTCCCAGTCCCCAGTGTTCCAGAATCCACCGATACCATATTCCCAGGCCACAGGGTTCCAGAATCAATCCTCAGTTATGTTCCCAGGTTACAGGGTTCCAAAATGAAACCTCAGTCATGTTCCCAGTCCACAGGGTTTCAGAACCAAGGCTCAGTCAGGTTCCCGGGGCACAGTATTCCACAATCTAAACAGATGTCATGTTCCCAGGCCACAGTCTTCCAGAATCAAACCTCAGTCATGTTGCCAGGCCACAGGTTTCCACCATGAAACCTCAGACATGTTCCCAGGCCACAGGGTTCTAGAATCAAACCTCCGTCACGTTCCCAGGCCACAGTCTTCCAGAATCAAACCTCAGTCAAATTCCCAGGGCACAGGGTTCCAGAATCCACCGATGTCATGTTCCCAGGCCACAGGTTTCCAGAACCAAGGCTCAGTCAGGTTCCCGGGGCACAGTATTCCACAGTCTAAACAGATGTCATGTTCCCAGGCCACAGGTTTCCACACTCTAACATCAGTCATGTTCCTAGGCCAATGGATTATAGAATCAAACCTCAGTCATTTTGCCAGGCCATAGGGTACCACCATCAAACCTCAGTCATATTCCCAGGCCACAGGTTTCCGGAATCAAACCGATTTCATATTCCCAGGGAACAGGGTACCAGAATCCAAACTGATGTCATGTTCCCAGGCCACAGGATTCCACACTCTAACATCAGTCATGTTCCCAGGCCAGTGGATTCCAGAATCAAACCTCAGTCATATCCCTAGGCCACATGGTTCCAGAGTCAAACCTCAGTCGTGTTCCCAGGACACAGGGTTCCACAATTAAACCTCAGTCATATTCCCAGGCCAGAGGGTTCCACAATCAAACCTCAGTCCTGTTCGCTGGCCACGGTTCCACCATCAAGCCTCAGTCATGTTCCCAGGCCAGAGTGTTCCACAATCAAACCTAAGTCATCTTGCCAAGCCACAGGGTTCCACCATCAAACCTCAGGCATGTTTCCAGGCCACAGGGTTTCACCATCAAGCCTCACTCTTGTTCGCAAGCATGAGGGTTCCATTATCAATCCTCAATCATTTTGCCAGGTCACAGGGTACAACCATCAAACCTCAGACATGTTCCCAGTAAACAGGGCTCCAAAATCAAACCAATGTCATGTTCCCACGCCACGGGGTTCCAGTACCAGGCCTCAGTCATGTTCCCCGTGCACAGGGTTCCACAATCAAACCTCACTCATGTTGCCAGTCCACAGGTTTCTGCCATCAAACCTCAGTCAAGTTCCCGGGGCACAGGCTTCCAGAATCAAGCCTCAGTCATTTTGCCAGGCCAGAGTGTTCCACCATCAAACCTCAATCATGATCCCAGGCCAAATATTTCCACAATGAAACCTCAGTCATTTTCCCAGGCCAAAGGTTTCCAGAATCAAGCCTCAGTCGTATTCCCAGGACACAAGTTTCCAGAATCAAACCCGAGTCATGTTCGCAGGCCACAGGTTTCAACAATCAAACCTCAGTCATGTTCCCAGGACACAGGTGTCCACAATCAAACCTCAGTCATGTTCCCAGGGAACAGGCTTCCAGAAACAAACCTTTGTCGTATTCCCAGACCACAGGGTTCCAGAATCAAACCTCATTCTTGTTCCCAGGACAGAAGTTTCCAGAATCAACCCGATATCAAGTTCCCTGGCCACAGTCTTCCAGAATCAAACCTCAGTCATATTGCCAGGCCACAGGGTTCCACCATCAATCCTCACTCATGTTCCCAGGCCACAGGGTTCCAGAATCAAACCGTTCTCATGTTCCGAGGCCACAGGGTTCCAGAATCCACCGATGACATGTTCAAGGCCACAGGGTTACAGAATTAAACCGTTCTCATGTTCCCGGGCCAAAGGGTTCCAGAATCAAGCCTCAGTCATTTTGCCAGGACAGAGTGTTCCACCATCAAACCTCAGTCATGATCCCAGGGCACATGTTTCCACAATGAAACCTCAGTCATTTTCCCAGGCCAAACGTTTCCAGAATCAAACCTCAGTCATGTTCCCAGGACACATGGTTCCAGAATCAAACCTGAGTCATGTTCGGGGGCAAAAGGTTTCAACAATCAAACCTCAGTCATGTTCCCAGGACACAGGTGTCCAGAATCAAACCTCACTCATTTTCCCAGGGAACAGGCTTCCAGAAACAAACCTCAGTCATGTTCCCAGGCCACAGGTTTCCAGAATCAAACCTCAGTCTTGTTCCCAGGACACAAGTTTCCAGAGTCAACCCGATATCATGGTTCCTGGCCACAGTCTTCCAGAATCAAACCTTAGTCATTTTGCCAAGCCACAGGTTTCCACCATCAAACCTGAGACATGTTCCCAGGCCACAGGGTTCCAGAATCAAACCATTCTCATGTTCCCCGGCCACAGGGTTCCAGAATCCACCGATGTCATGTTCCAAGGCCACAGGGTTCGAGAATCAATCCTCAGTTATGTTCTCAGTCTACAGGGTTCCAGAATAAAACTTCAGTCATGTTCCCAGTCCACAGGGTTCCAGAACCAAGGCTCAGTCAGGTTCCCGGGGCACAGTATTCGACAAGCTAAACAGATGTCACATTCCCAGTCCCCAGGGTTCGAGAATCCACCGATATCATGTTCTCAGGCCACAGGGTTCCAGAATCAATCCTCAGGTATGTTCCCAGGCTACAGGGTTCCAGAATCAAGCCTCAGTCATTTTGCCAGGCCAGAGTGTTCCACCATCAAACCTCAATCATGATCCCAGGCCAAATATTTCCACAATGAAACCTCAGTCATTTTCCCAGGCCAAAGGTTTCCAGAATCAAGCCTCAGTCATATTCCCAGGACACATGTTTCCAGAATCAAACCTGAGTCATGTTCGCAGGCCACAGGTTTCAACAATCAAACCTCAGTCATGTTCCCAGGACACAGGTGTCCACAATCAAACCTCAGTCATGTTCCCAGGGAACAGGCTTCCAGAAACAAACCTTTGTCGTATTCCCAGACCACAGGGTTCCAGAATCAAACCTCATTCTTGTTCCCAGGACAGAAGTTGCCAGAATCAACCCGATATCAAGTTCCCTGGCCACAGTCTTCCAGAATCAAACCTCAGTCATATTGCCAGGCCACAGGGTTCCACCATCAATCCTCACTCATGTTCCCAGGCCACAGGGTTCCAGAATCAAACCGTTCTCATGTTCCGAGGCCACAGGGTTCCAGAATCCACCGATGACATGTTCAAGGCCACAGGGTTACAGAATTACACCGTTCTCATGTTCCCGGGCCAAAGGGTTCCAGAATCAAGCCTCAGTCATTTTGCCAGGACAGAGTGTTCCACCATCAAACCTCAGTCATGATCCCAGGGCACATGTTTCCACAATGAAACCTCAGTCATTTTCCCAGGCCAAACGTTTCCAGAATCAAACCTCAGTCATGTTCCCAGGACACATGGTTCCAGAATCAAACCTGAGTCTTGTTCGGGGGCAAAAGGTTTCAACAATCAAACCTCAGTCATGTTCCCAGGACACAGGTGTCCAGAATCAAACCTCACTCATTTTCCCAGGGAACAGGCTTCCAGAAACAAACCTCAGTCATGTTCCCAGGCCACAGGTTTCCAGAATCAAACCTCAGTCTTGTTCCCAGGACACAAGTTTCCAGAGTCAACCCGATATCATGGTTCCTGGCCACAGTCTTCCAGAATCAAACCTTAGTCATTTTGCCAAGCCACAGGTTTCCACCATCAAACCTGAGACATGTTCCCAGGCCACAGGGTTCCAGAATCAAACCATTCTCATGTTCCCTGGCGACAGGGTTCCAGAATCCACCGATGTCATGTTCCCAGGCCACAGGGTTCGAGAATCAATCCTCAGTTATGTTCTCAGTCTACAGGGTTCCAGAATAAAACCTCAGTCATGTTCCCAGTCCACAGGGTTCCAGAACCAAGGCTCAGTCAGGTTCCCGGGGCACAGTATTCGACAATCTAAACAGATGTCATATTCCCAGTCCCCAGGGTTTGAGAAATCACCGATATCATTTTCTCAGGCCACAGGGTTCCAGAATCAATCCTCAGGTATGTTCCCAGGCCACAGGGTTCCAGAATAAAACCTCAGTCATGTTCCCAGTCCACAGGGTTTCAGAACCAAGGCTCATTCAGGTTCCTGGGGCACAGTATTCCACAATCTAAACAGATGTCATGTTCCCAGGCCACAGTTTTCCAGAATCATGCCTCAGTCATGTTCCCAGGCCACAGGGATCCAGAATCAAACCTCAGTCATGTTGCCAGCCCATAGGGTACCACCATCAAACCTCAGTCATATTCCCAGGCCACAGGTTTCCAGAATCAAACCGATTTCATGGTCCCAGGAAACAGGGTACCAGAATCCAAACCGATGTCATGTTCCCAGGCCACAGGATTCCACACTCTAACATCAGTCATGTTCCCAGGCCAACGGATTCCAGAATCAAACCTCAGTCATTTTGCCAGGCCATAGGGTACCACCATTAAACCTCAGTCATATTCCCAGGCCTCAGGTTTCCAGAATCAAACCGATTTCATGATCCCAGGCAACAGGGTACCAGAATCCAAACCGATGTCATGTTCCCAGGCCACAGGATTCCACACTCTAATATCAGTCATGTTCCCAGGCCAATGGATTCCAGAATCAAACCTCAGTCATATTCCTAGGCCACATGGTTCCAGAGTCAAACCACATTCGTGTTCCCAGTAAACAGGCCTCGAGAATTAAACCTCAGTCATGTTCCCTGGACAGGTTTCAGAAATAAAATCCCAGTCATGTTCCCAGGCCACAGGGTTCCACACTTAAACCTCATTCATATTCCCAGGCCAGAGGGTTCCACAATCAAACCTCAGGCCTGTTGCCTGGCCACGGTTCCTCCATCAAACCCCAGTCATGTTCCCAGGCCAGAGTGTTCCACAATCAAACCTAAGTCATCTTGCCAAGCCACAGGGTTCCACCATCAAACCTCAGGCATGTTGCCAGGGCACAGGGTTTCACCATCAAGCCTTACTCATGTTCCCAAGCATGAGGGTTCCACTATCAATCCTCAATCATGTTGCCAGGCAACAGGGTACAACCATCAAACCTCAGTCATGTTCCCAGAAAACAGGGCTCCAGAATCAAACCAATGTCATGTTCCCACGCCACGGGGTTCCAGTATCAGGCCTCAGTCATGTTCCCCGTGCACAGGGTTCCACAGTCAAACCTCAGTCATGTTGCCAGTCCACAGGTTTCTGCCATCAAACCTCAGGCAAGTTCCCGGGCCACAGGGTTCCAGAATCAAGCCTCAGTCATTTTGCCAGGCCAGAGTGTTCCACCATCAAACCTCAATCATGATCCCAGGCCAAATGTTTCCACAATGAAACCTCAGTCATTTTCCCAGGCCAAAGATTTCCAGAATCAAACCTCAGTCATATTCCCAGGACACATGGTTCCAGAATCAAACCCGAGTCATGTTCGCAGGCCACAGGTTTCAACAATCAAACCTCAGTCATGTTCCCAGGACACAGGTGTCCACAATCCAACCTCAGTCATGTTCCCAGGGATCAGGCTTCCAGAAACAAACCTTTGTCGTATTCCCAGACCACAGTGTTCCAGAATCAAACCTCATTCTTGTTCCCAGGACAGAATTTTCCAGAATCAATCCGATATCATGTTCCCTGGCCACAGCCTTCCAGAATCAAACCTCAGACATGTTGCCAGGCAACAGGTTTCCACCATCAAAGCTCAGACATGTTCCCAGGTCACAGGGTTCCAGAATCCGCCGATGTCATGTTCCCAGGCCACAGGGTTCCAGAATCAATCCTCAGTTATGTTCCCAGGCTACAGGGTTCCAGAATAAAACCTCAGTCATGTTCCCAGTCCACAGGGTTCCAGAACCAAGGCTCAGTCAGGTTCCCGGGGCACAGTATTGCACAATCTAAACAGATGTCACGTTCCCAGTCCCCAGGGTTCCAGAATCCACCGATATCATATTCCCAGGCCACAGGGTTCCAGAATCAATCCTCAGTTATGTTCCCAGGCTACAGGGTTCCAGAATGAAACCTCAGTCATGTTCCCAGTCCACAGGGTTTCAGAACCAAGGCTCAGTCAGGTTCCCGGGGCACAGTATTCCACAATCTAAACAGATGTCATGTTCCCAGGCCACAGTCTTCCAGAATCAAACCTCAGTCATGTTGCCAGGCCACAGAGTTCCAGAATCAAACCGTTCTCATGTTCCCAGGCCACAGGGTTCCAGAATCAAGCCTCAGTCATTTTTACAGGCCAGAGTGTTCCACCATCAAACCTCAGTTATGATCCCAGGCCACATGTTTCCAGAATCAAACCGATTTCATGTTCCCAGGAAACAGGGTACCAGAATCAAACGTCAGTCATGTTGCCAGGCCATAGGGTACCACCATCAAACCTCAGTCATATTCCCAGGCCACAGGTTTCCAGAATCAAACCGATTTAATGTTCCCAGGCAACAGGGTACCAGAATCCAAACCGATGTCATGTTCCCAGGCCACAGGTTTCCACACTCTAACATCAGTCATGTTCCTAGGCCAATGGATTATAGAATCAAACCTCAGTCATTTTGCCAGGCCATAGGGTACCACCATCAAACCTCAGTCATATTCCCAGGCCACAGGTTTCCAGAATCAAACCGATTTCATATTCCCAGGGAACAGTGTACCAGAATCCAAACTGATGTCATGTTCCCAGGCCACAGGATTCCACACTCTAACATCAGTCATGTTCCCAGGCCAGTGGATTCCAGAATCAAACCTCAGTCATATTCCTAGGCCACATGGTTCCAGAGTCAAACCTCAGTCGTGTTCCCAGGACACAGGGTTCCACAATTAAACCTCAGTCATATTCCCAGGCCAGAGGGTTCCACAATCAAACCTCAGTCCTGTTCGCTGGCCACGGTTCCACCATCAAGCCTCAGTCATGTTCCCAGGCCAGAGTGTTCCACAATCAAACCTAAGTCATCTTGCCAAGCCACAGGGTTCCACCATCAAACCTCAGGCATGTTTCCAGGCCACAGGGTTTCACCATCAAGCCTCACTCTTGTTCGCAAGCATGAGGGTTCCACTATCAATCCTCAATCATTTTGCCAGGTCACAGGGTACAACCATCAAACCTCAGACATGTTCCCAGTAAACAGGGCTCCAAAATCAAACCAATGTCATGTTCCCACGCCACGGGGTTCCAGTACCAGACCTCAGTCATGTTCCCCGTGCACAGGGTTCCACAATCAAACCTCACTCATGTTGCCAGTCCACAGGTTTCTGCCATCAAACCTCAGTCAAGTTCCCGGGGCACAGGCTTCCAGAATCAAGCCTCAGTCATTTTGCCAGGCCAGAGTGTTCCACCATCAAACCTCAATCATGATCCCAGGCCAAATATTTCCACAATGAAACCTCAGTCATTTTCCCAGGCCAAAGGTTTCCAGAATCAAGCCTCAGTCATATTCCCAGGACACATGTTTCCAGAATCAAACCTGAGTCATGTTCGCAGGCCACAGGTTTCAACAATCAAACCTCAGTCATGTTCCCAGGACACAGGTGTCCACAATCAAACCTCAGTCATGTTCCCAGGGAACAGGCTTCCAGAAACAAACCTTTGTCGTATTCCCAGACCACAGGGTTCCAGAATCAAACCTCATTCTTCTTCCCAGGACAGAAGTTTCCAGAATCAACCCGATATCAAGTTCCCTGGCCACAGTCTTCCAGAATCAAACCTCAGTCATATTGCCAGGCCACAGGGTTCCACCATCAATCCTCACTCATGTTCCCAGGCCAAAGGGTTCCAGAATCAAACCGTTCTCATGTTCCGAGGCCACAGGGTTCCAGAATCCACCGATGACATGTTCAAGGCCACAGGGTTACAGAATTAAACCGTTCTCATGTTCCCGGGCCAAAGGGTTCCAAAATCAAGCCTCAGTCATTTTGCCAGGACAGAGTGTTCCACCATCAATCCTCAGTCATGATCCCAGGGCACATGTTTCCACAATGAAACCTCAGTCATTTTCCCAGGCCAAACGTTTCCAGAATCAAACCTCAGTCATGTTCCCAGGACACATGGTTCCAGAATCAAACCTGAGTCATGTTCGGGGGCAAAAGGTTTCAACAATCAAACCTCAGTCATGTTCCCAGGACACAGGTGTCCAGAATCAAACCTCACTCATTTTCCCAGGGAACAGGCTTCCAGAAACAAACCTCAGTCATGTTCCCAGGCCACAGGTTTCCAGAATCAAACCTCAGTCTTGTTCCCAGGACACAAGTTTCCAGAGTCAACCCTATATCATGGTTCCTGGCCACAGTCTTCCAGAATCAAACCTTAGTCATTTTGCCAAGCCACAGGTTTCCACCATCAAACCTGAGACATGTTCCCAGGCCACAGGGTTCCAGAATCAAACCATTCTCATGTTCCCCGGCCACAGGGTTCCAGAATCCACCGATGTCATGTTTCCAGGCCACAGGGTTCGAGAATCAATCCTCAGTTATGTTCTCAGTCTACAGGGTTCCAGAATAAAACTTCAGTCATGTTCCCAGTCCACAGGGTTCCAGAACCAAGGCTCAGTCAGGTTCCCGGGGCACAGTATTCGACAAGCTAAACAGATGCCACATTCCCAGTCCCCAGGGTTCGAGAATCCACCGATATCATGTTCTCAGGCCACAGGGTTCCAGAATCAATCCTCAGGTATGTTCCCAGGCTACAGGGTTCCAGAATCAAGCCTCAGTCATTTTGACAGGCCAGAGTATTCCACCATCAAACCTCAGTTATGATCCCAGGCCACATGTTTCCAGAATCAAACCGATTTCATGTTCCCAGGAAACAGGGTACCAGAATCAAACGTCAGTCATGTTGCCAGGCCATAGGGTACCACCATCAAACCTCAGTCATATTCCCAGGCCACAGGTTTCCAGAATCAAACCGATTTAATGTTCCCAGGCAACAGGGTACCAGAATCCAAACCGATGTCATGTTCCCAGGCCACAGGTTTCCACACTCTAACATCAGTCATGTTCCTAGGCCAATGGATTATAGAATCAAACCTCAGTCATTTTGCCAGGCCATAGGGTACCACCATCAAACCTCAGTCATATTCCCAGGCCACAGGTTTCCGGAATCAAACCGATTTCATATTCCCAGGGAACAGGGTACCAGAAACCAAACTGATGTCATGTTCCCAGGCCACAGGATTCCACACTCTAACATCAGTCATGTTCCCAGGCCAGTGGATTCCAGAATCAAACCTCAGTCATATTCCTAGGCCACATGGTTCCAGAGTCAAACCTCAGTCATGTTCCCATGACACAGGGTTCCACAATTAAACCTCAGTCATATTCCCAGGCCAGAGGGTTCCACAATCAAACCTCAGTCCTGTTCGCTGGCCACGGTAACACCATCAAGCCTCAGTCATGTTCCCAGGCCAGAGTGTTCCACAATCAAACCTAAGTCATCTTGCCAAGCCACAGGGTTCCACCATCAAACCTCAGGCATGTTTCCAGGCCACAGGGTTTCACCATCAAGCCTCACTCTTGTTCGCAAGCATGAGGGTTCCATTATCAATCCTCAATCATTTTGCCAGGTCACAGGGTACAACCATCAAACCTCAGACATGTTCCCAGTAAACAGGGCTCCAAAATCAAACCAATGTCATGTTCCCACGCCACGGGGTTCCAGTACCAGGCCTCAGTCATGTTCCCCGTGCACAGGGTTCCAAATCAAACCTCACTCATGTTGCCAGTCCACAGGTTTCTGCCATCAAACCTCAGTCAAGTTCCCGGGGCACAGGCTTCCAGAATCAAGCCTCAGTCATTTTGCCAGGCCAGAGTGTTCCACCATCAAACCTCAATCATGATCCCAGGCCAAATATTTCCACAATGAAACCTCAGTCACTTTCCCAGGCCAAAGGTTTCCAGAATCAAGCCTCAGTCATATTCCCAGGAGACATGTTTCCAGAATCAAACCTGAGTCATGTTCGCAGGCCACAGGTTACAACAATCAAACCTCAGTCATGTTCCCAGGACACATGTGTCCACAATCAAACCTCAGTCATGTTCCCAGGGAACAGGCTTCCAGAAACAAACCTTTGTCGTATTCCCAGACCACAGGGTTCCAGAATCAAACCTCATTCTTCTTCCCAGGACAGAAGTTTCCAGAATCAACCCGATATCAAGTTCCCTGGCCACAGTCTTCCAGAATCAAACCTCAGTCATATTGCCAGGCCACAGGGTTCCACCATCAATCCTCACTCATGTTCCCAGGCCACAGGGTTCCAGAATCAAACCGTTCTCATGTTCCGAGGCCACAGGGTTCCAGAATCCACCGATGACATGTTCAAGGCCACAGGGTTACAGAATTAAACAGTTCTCATGTTCCCGGGCCAAAGGGTTCCAGAATCAAGCCTCAGTCATTTTGCCAGGACAGAGTGTCCCACCATCAAAACTCAGTCATGATCCCAGGGCACATGTTTCCACAATGAAACCTCAGTCATTTTCCCAGGCCAAACGTTTCCAGAATCAAACCTCAGTCATGTTCCCAGGACACATGGTTCCAGAATCAAACCTGAGTCATGTTCGGGGGCAAAAGGTTTCAACAATCAAACCTCAGTCATGTTCCCAGGACACAGGTGTCCAGAATCAAACCTCACTCATTTTCCCAGGGAACAGGCTTCCAGAAACAAACCTCAGTCATGTTCCCAGGCCACAGGTTTCCAGAATCAAACCTCAGTCTTGTTCCCAGGACACAAGTTTCCAGAGTCAACCCGATATCATGGTTCCTGGCCACAGTCTTCCAGATTCAAACCTTAGTCATTTTGCCAAGCCACAGGTTTCCACCATCAAACCTGAGACATGTTCCCAGGCCACAGGGTTCCAGAATCAAACCATTCTCATGTTCCCCGGCCACAGGGTTCCAGAATCCACCGATGTCATGTTCCCAGGCCACAGGGTTCGAGAATCAATCCTCAGTTATGTTCTCAGTCTACAGGGTTCCAGAATAAAACCTCAGTCATGTTCCCAGTCCACAGGGTTCCAGAACCAAGGCTCAGTCAGGTTCCCGGGGCACAGTATTCGACAAGCTAAACAGATGTCACATTCCCAGTCCCCAGGGTTCGAGAATCCACCGATATCATGTTCTCAGGCCACAGGGTTCCAGAATCAATCCTCAGGTATGTTCCCAGGCTACAGGGTTCCAGAATAAAACCTCAGTCATGTTCCCAGTCCACAGGGTTTCAGAACCAAGGCTCATTCAGGTTCCTGGGGCACAGTATTCCACAATCTAAACAGATGTCATGTTCCCAGGCCACAGTTTTCCAGAATCACGCCTCAGTCATGTTCCCAGGCCACAGGGATCCAGAATCAAACCTCAGTCATGTTGCCAGCTCATAGGGTACCACCATCAAACCTCAGTCATATTCCCAGGCCACAGGTTTCCAGAATCAAACCGATTTCATGTTCCCAGGCAACAGGGTACCAGAATCCAAACCGATGTCATGTTCCCAGGCCACAGGATTCCACACTCTAACATCAGTCATGTTCCCAGGCCAACGGATTCCAGAATCAAACCTCAGTCATTTTGCCAGGCCATAGGGTACCACCATCAAACCTCAGTCATATTCCCAGGCCACAGGTTTCCAGAATCAAACCGATTTCATGATCCCAGGCAACAGTGTACCAGAATCCAAACCGATGTCATGTTCCCAGGCCACAGGATTCCACACTCTAACATCAGTCATGTTCCCAGGCCAATGGATTCCAGAATCAAACCTCAGTCATATTCCTAGGCCACATGGTTCCAGAGTCAAACCGCATTAGTGTTCCCAGTAAACAGGCCGTGAGAATTAAACCTCAGTCATGTTCCCTGGACACAGGTTTCAGAAATAAAATCCCAGTCATGTTCCCAGGCCACAGGGTTCCACACTTAAACCTCATTCATATTCCCAGGCCAGAGGGTTCCACAATCAAACCTCAGTCCTGTTGCCTGGCCACGGTTCCACCATCAAGCCCCAGTCATGTTCCCAGGCCAGAGTGTTCCACAATCAAACCTAAGTCATCTTGCCAAGCCACAGGGTTCCACCATCAAACCTCAGGCATGTTGCCAGGCCACAGGGTTTCACCATCAAGCCTTACTCATGTTCCCAAGCATGAGGGTTCCACTATCAATCCTCAATCATGTTGCCAGGCAACAGGGTACAACCATCAAACCTCAGTCATGTTCCCAGAAAACAGGGCTCCAGAATCAAACCAATGTCATGTTCCCACGCCACGGGGTTCCAGTATCAGGCCTCAGTCATGTTCCCCGTGCACAGGGTACCACAGTCAAACCTCAGTCATGTTGCCAGGCCACAGGTTTCTGCCATCAAACCTCAGGCAAGTTCCCGGGCCACAGGGTTCCAGAATCAAGCCTCAGTCATTTTGCCAGGCCAGAGTGTTCCACCATCAAACCTCAATCATGATCCCAGGCCAAATGTTTCCACAATGAAACCTCAGTCATTTTCCCAGGCCAAAGGTTTCCAGAATCAAACCTCAGTCATATTCCCAGGACACATGGTTCCAGAATCAAACCCGAGTCATGTTCGCAGGCCACAGGTTTCAACAATCAAACCTCAGTCATGTTCCCAGGACACAGGTGTCCACAATCCAACCTCAGTCATGTTCCCAGGGATCAGGCTTCCAGAAACAAACCTTTGTCGTATTCCCAGACCACAGGGTTCCAGAATCAAACCTCATTCTTGTTCCCAGGACAGAAGTTTCCAGAATCAATCCGATATCAAGTTCCCTGGCCACAGTCTTCCAGAATCAAACCTCAGACATGTTGCCAGGCAACAGGTTTCCACCATCAAAGCTCAGATATGTTCCCAGGTCACAGGGTTCCAGAATCCGCCGATGTCATGTTCCCAGGCCACAGGGTTCAAGAATCAATCCTCAGTTATGTTCCCAGGCTACAGGGTTCCAGAATAAAACCTCAGTCATGTTCCCAGTCCACAGGGTTCCAGAACCAAGGCTCAGTCAGGTTCCCGGGGCACAGTATTGCACAATCTAAACAGATGTCACGTTCCCAGTCCCCAGGGTTCCAGAATCCACTGATATCATATTCCCAGGCCACAGGGTTCCAGAATCAATCCTCAGTTATGTTCCCAGGCTACAGGGTTCCAGAATGAAACCTCAGTCATGTTCCCAGTCCACAGGGTTTCAGAACCAAGGCTCAGTCAGGTTCCCGGGGCACAGTATTCCACAATCTAAACAGATGTCATGTTCCCAGGCCACAGTCTTCCAGAATCAAACCTCAGTCATGTTGCCAGGCCACAGAGTTCCAGAATCAAACCGTTCTCATGTTCCCAGGCCACAGGGTTCCAGAATCAAGCCTCAGTCATTTTGACAGGCCAGAGTGTTCCACCATCAAACCTCAGTTATGATCCCAGGCCACATGTTTCCAGAATCAAACCGATTTCATGTTCCCAGGAAACAGGGTACCAGAATCAAACGTCAGTCATGTTGCCAGGCCATAGGGTACCACCATCAAACCTCAGTCATATTCCCAGGCCACAGGTTTCCAGAATCAAACCGATTTAATGTTCCCAGGCAACAGGGTACCAGAATCCAAACCGATGTCATGTTCCCAGGCCACAGGTTTCCACACTCTAACATCAGTCATGTTCCTAGGCCAGTGGATTATAGAATCAAACCTCAGTCATTTTGCCAGGCCATAGCGTACCACCATCAAACCTCAGTCATATTCCCAGGCCACAGGTTTCCGGAATCAAACCGATTTCATATTCCCAGGGAACAGGGTACCAGAATCCAAACTGATGTCATGTTCCCAGGCCACAGGATTCCACACTCTAACATCAGTCATGTTCCCAGGCCAGGGGATTCCAGAATTAAACCTCAGTCATATTCCTAGGCCACATGGTTCCAGAGTCAAACCTCAGTCGTGTTCCCAGGACACAGGGTTCCACAATTAAACCTCAGTCATATTCCAAGGCCAGAGGGTTTCACAATCAAACCTCAGTCCTGTTCGCTGACCACGGTTCCACCATCAAGCCTCAGTCATGTTCCCAGGCCAGAGTGTTCCACAATCAAACCTAAGTCATCTTGCCAAGCCACAGGGTTCCACCATCAAACCTCAGGCATGTTTCCAGGCCACAGGGTTTCACCATCAAGCCTCACTCTTGTTCGCAAGCATGAGGGTTCCACTATCAATCCTCAATCATTTTGCCAGGTCACAGGGTACAACCATCAAACCTCAGACATGTTCCCAGTAAACAGGGCTCCAAAATCAAACCAATGTCATGTTCCCACGCCACGGGGTTCCAGTACCAGACCTCAGTCATGTTCCCCGTGCACAGGGTTCCACAATCAAACCTCACTCATGTTGCCAGTCCACAGGTTTCTGCCATCAAACCTCAGTCAAGTTCCCGGGGCACAGGCTTCCAGAATCAAGCCTCAGTCATTTTGCCAGGCCAGAGTGTTCCACCATCAAACCTCAATCATGATCCCAGGCCAAATATTTCCACAATGAAACCTCAGTCATTTTCCCAGGCCAAAGGTTTCCAGAATCAAGCCTCAGTCATATTCCCAGGACACATGTTTCCAGAATCAAACCTGAGTCATGTTCGCAGGCCACAGGTTTCAACAATCAAACCTCAGTCATGTTCCCAGGACACAGGTGTCCACAATCAAACCTCAGTCATGTTCCCAGGGAACAGGCTTCCAGAAACAAACCTTTGTCGTATTCCCAGACCACAGGGTTCCAGAATCAAACCTCATTCTTCTTCCCAGGACAGAAGTTTCCAGAATCAACCCGATATCAAGTTCCCTGGCCACAGTCTTCCAGAATCAAACCTCAGTCATATTGCCAGGCCACAGGGTTCCACCATCAATCCTCACTCATGTTCCCAGGCCAAAGGGTTCCAGAATCAAACCGTTCTCATGTTCCGAGGCCACAGGGTTCCAGAATCCACCGATGACATGTTCAAGGCCACAGGGTTACAGAATTAAACCGTTCTCATGTTCCCGGGCCAAAGGGTTCCAAAATCAAGCCTCAGTCATTTTGCCAGGACAGAGTGTTCCACCATCAATCCTCAGTCATGATCCCAGGGCACATGTTTCCACAATGAAACCTCAGTCATTTTCCCAGGCCAAACGTTTCCAGAATCAAACCTCAGTCATGTTCCCAGGACACATGGTTCCAGAATCAAACCTGAGTCATGTTCGGGGGCAAAAGGTTTCAACAATCAAACCTCAGTCATGTTCCCAGGACACAGGTGTCCAGAATCAAACCTCACTCATTTTCCCAGGGAACAGGCTTCCAGAAACAAACCTCAGTCATGTTCCCAGGCCACAGGTTTCCAGAATCAAACCTCAGTCTTGTTCCCAGGACACAAGTTTCCAGAGTCAACCCTATATCATGGTTCCTGGCCACAGTCTTCCAGAATCAAACCTTAGTCATTTTGCCAAGCCACAGGTTTCCACCATCAAACCTGAGACATGTTCCCAGGCCACAGGGTTCCAGAATCAAACCATTCTCATGTTCCCCGGCCACAGGGTTCCAGAATCCACCGATGTCATGTTTCCAGGCCACAGGGTTCGAGAATCAATCCTCAGTTATGTTCTCAGTCTACAGGGTTCCAGAATAAAACTTCAGTCATGTTCCCAGTCCACAGGGTTCCAGAACCAAGGCTCAGTCAGGTTCCCGGGGCACAGTATTCGACAAGCTAAACAGATGTCACATTCCCAGTCCCCAGGGTTCGAGAATCCACCGATATCATGTTCTCAGGCCACAGGGTTCCAGAATCAATCCTCAGGTATGTTCCCAGGCTACAGGGTTCCAGAATCAAGCCTCAGTCATTTTGACAGGCCAGAGTATTCCACCATCAAACCTCAGTTATGATCCCAGGCCACATGTTTCCAGAATCAAACCGATTTCATGTTCCCAGGAAACAGGGTACCAGAATCAAACGTCAGTCATGTTGCCAGGCCATAGGGTACCACCATCAAACCTCAGTCATATTCCCAGGCCACAGGTTTCCAGAATCAAACCGATTTAATGTTCCCAGGCAACAGGGTACCAGAATCCAAACCGATGTCATGTTCCCAGGCCACAGGTTTCCACACTCTAACATCAGTCATGTTCCTAGGCCAATGGATTATAGAATCAAACCTCAGTCATTTTGCCAGGCCATAGGGTACCACCATCAAACCTCAGTCATATTCCCAGGCCACAGGTTTCCGGAATCAAACCGATTTCATATTCCCAGGGAACAGGGTACCAGAAACCAAACTGATGTCATGTTCCCAGGCCACAGGATTCCACACTCTAACATCAGTCATGTTCCCAGGCCAGTGGATTCCAGAATCAAACCTCAGTCATATTCCTAGGCCACATGGTTCCAGAGTCAAACCTCAGTCATGTTCCCATGACACAGGGTTCCACAATTAAACCTCAGTCATATTCCCAGGCCAGAGGGTTCCACAATCAAACCTCAGTCCTGTTCGCTGGCCACGGTTACACCATCAAGCCTCAGTCATGTTCCCAGGCCAGAGTGTTCCACAATCAAACCTAAGTCATCTTGCCAAGCCACAGGGTTCCACCATCAAACCTCAGGCATGTTTCCAGGCCACAGGGTTTCACCATCAAGCCTCACTCTTGTTCGCAAGCATGAGGGTTCCATTATCAATCCTCAATCATTTTGCCAGGTCACAGGGTACAACCATCAAACCTCAGACATGTTCCCAGTAAACAGGGCTCCAAAATCAAACCAATGTCATGTTCCCACGCCACGGGGTTCCAGTACCAGGCCTCAGTCATGTTCCCCGTGCACAGGGTTCCAAATCAAACCTCACTCATGTTGCCAGTCCACAGGTTTCTGCCATCAAACCTCAGTCAAGTTCCCGGGGCACAGGCTTCCAGAATCAAGCCTCAGTCATTTTGCCAGGCCAGAGTGTTCCACCATCAAACCTCAATCATGATCCCAGGCCAAATATTTCCACAATGAAACCTCAGTCACTTTCCCAGGCCAAAGGTTTCCAGAATCAAGCCTCAGTCATATTCCCAGGAGACATGTTTCCAGAATCAAACCTGAGTCATGTTCGCAGGCCACAGGTTACAACAATCAAACCTCAGTCATGTTCCCAGGACACATGTGTCCACAATCAAACCTCAGTCATGTTCCCAGGGAACAGGCTTCCAGAAACAAACCTTTGTCGTATTCCCAGACCACAGGGTTCCAGAATCAAACCTCATTCTTGTTCCCAGGACAGAAGTTTCCAGAATCAACCCGATATCAAGTTCCCTGGCCACAGTCTTCCAGAATCAAACCTCAGTCATATTGCCAGGCCACAGGGTTCCACCATCAATCCTCACTCATGTTCCCAGGCCACAGGGTTCCAGAATCAAACCGTTCTCATGTTCCGAGGCCACAGGGTTCCAGAATCCACCGATGACATGTTCAAGGCCACAGGGTTACAGAATTAAACAGTTCTCATGTTCCCGGGCCAAAGGGTTCCAGAATCAAGCCTCAGTCATTTTGCCAGGACAGAGTGTCCCACCATCAAAACTCAGTCATGATCCCAGGGCACATGTTTCCACAATGAAACCTCAGTCATTTTCCCAGGCCAAACGTTTCCAGAATCAAACCTCAGTCATGTTCCCAGGACACATGGTTCCAGAATCAAACCTGAGTCATGTTCGGGGGCAAAAGGTTTCAACAATCAAACCTCAGTCATGTTCCCAGGACACAGGTGTCCAGAATCAAACCTCACTCATTTTCCCAGGGAACAGGCTTCCAGAAACAAACCTCAGTCATGTTCCCAGGCCACAGGTTTCCAGAATCAAACCTCAGTCTTGTTCCCAGGACACAAGTTTCCAGAGTCAACCCGATATCATGGTTCCTGGCCACAGTCTTCCAGATTCAAACCTTAGTCATTTTGCCAAGCCACAGGTTTCCACCATCAAACCTGAGACATGTTCCCAGGCCACAGGGTTCCAGAATCAAACCATTCTCATGTTCCCCGGCCACAGGGTTCCAGAATCCACCGATGTCATGTTCCCAGGCCACAGGGTTCGAGAATCAATCCTCAGTTATGTTCTCAGTCTACAGGGTTCCAGAATAAAACCTCAGTCATGTTCCCAGTCCACAGGGTTCCAGAACCAAGGCTCAGTCAGGTTCCCGGGGCACAGTATTCGACAAGCTAAACAGATGTCACATTCCCAGTCCCCAGGGTTCGAGAATCCACCGATATCATGTTCTCAGGCCACAGGGTTCCAGAATCAATCCTCAGGTATGTTCCCAGGCTACAGGGTTCCAGAATAAAACCTCAGTCATGTTCCCAGTCCACAGGGTTTCAGAACCAAGGCTCATTCAGGTTCCTGGGGCACAGTATTCCACAATCTAAACAGATGTCATGTTCCCAGGCCACAGTTTTCCAGAATCACGCCTCAGTCATGTTCCCAGGCCACAGGGATCCAGAATCAAACCTCAGTCATGTTGCCAGCTCATAGGGTACCACCATCAAACCTCAGTCATATTCCCAGGCCACATGTTTCCAGAATCAAACCGATTTCATGTTCCCAGGCAACAGGGTACCAGAATCCAAACCGATGTCATGTTCCCAGGCCACAGGATTCCACACTCTAACATCAGTCATGTTCCCAGGCCAACGGATTCCAGAATCAAACCTCAGTCATTTTGCCAGGCCATAGGGTACCACCATCAAACCTCAGTCATATTCCCAGGCCACAGGTTTCCAGAATCAAACCGATTTCATGATCCCAGGCAACAGTGTACCAGAATCCAAACCGATGTCATGTTCCCAGGCCACAGGATTCCACACTCTAACATCAGTCATGTTCCCAGGCCAATGGATTCCAGAATCAAACCTCAGTCATATTCCTAGGCCACATGGTTCCAGAGTCAAACCGCATTAGTGTTCCCAGTAAACAGGCCGTGAGAATTAAACCTCAGTCATGTTCCCTGGACACAGGTTTCAGAAATAAAATCCCAGTCATGTTCCCAGGCCACAGGGTTCCACACTTAAACCTCATTCATATTCCCAGGCCAGAGGGTTCCACAATCAAACCTCAGTCCTGTTGCCTGGCCACGGTTCCACCATCAAGCCCCAGTCATGTTCCCAGGCCAGAGTGTTCCACAATCAAACCTAAGTCATCTTGCCAAGCCACAGGGTTCCACCATCAAACCTCAGGCATGTTGCCAGGCCACAGGGTTTCACCATCAAGCCTTACTCATGTTCCCAAGCATGAGGGTTCCACTATCAATCCTCAATCATGTTGCCAGGCAACAGGGTACAACCATCAAACCTCAGTCATGTTCCCAGAAAACAGGGCTCCAGAATCAAACCAATGTCATGTTCCCACGCCACGGGGTTCCAGTATCAGGCCTCAGTCATGTTCCCCGTGCACAGGGTACCACAGTCAAACCTCAGTCATGTTGCCAGGCCACAGGTTTCTGCCATCAAACCTCAGGCAAGTTCCCGGGCCACAGGGTTCCAGAATCAAGCCTCAGTCATTTTGCCAGGCCAGAGTGTTCCACCATCAAACCTCAATCATGATCCCAGGCCAAATGTTTCCACAATGAAACCTCAGTCATTTTCCCAGGCCAAAGGTTTCCAGAATCAAACCTCAGTCATATTCCCAGGACACATGGTTCCAGAATCAAACCCGAGTCATGTTCGCAGGCCACAGGTTTCAACAATCAAACCTCAGTCATGTTCCCAGGACACAGGTGTCCACAATCCAACCTCAGTCATGTTCCCAGGGATCAGGCTTCCAGAAACAAACCTTTGTCGTATTCCCAGACCACAGGGTTCCAGAATCAAACCTCATTCTTGTTCCCAGGACAGAAGTTTCCAGAATCAATCCGATATCAAGTTCCCTGGCCACAGTCTTCCAGAATCAAACCTCAGACATGTTGCCAGGCAACAGGTTTCCACCATCAAAGCTCAGATATGTTCCCAGGTCACAGGGTTCCAGAATCCGCCGATGTCATGTTCCCAGGCCACAGGGTTCAAGAATCAATCCTCAGTTATGTTCCCAGGCTACAGGGTTCCAGAATAAAACCTCAGTCATGTTCCCAGTCCACAGGGTTCCAGAACCAAGGCTCAGTCAGGTTCCCGGGGCACAGTATTGCACAATCTAAACAGATGTCACGTTCCCAGTCCCCAGGGTTCCAGAATCCACTGATATCATATTCCCAGGCCACAGGGTTCCAGAATCAATCCTCAGTTATGTTACCAGGCTACAGGGTTCCAGAATGAAACCTCAGTCATGTTCCCAGTCCACAGGGTTTCAGAACCAAGGCTCAGTCAGGTTCCCGGGGCACAGTATTCCACAATCTAAACAGATGTCATGTTCCCAGGCCACAGTCTTCCAGAATCAAACCTCAGTCATGTTGCCAGGCCACAGAGTTCCAGAATCAAACCGTTCTCATGTTCCCAGGCCACAGGGTTCCAGAATCAAGCCTCAGTCATTTTGACAGGCCAGAGTGTTCCACCATCAAACCTCAGTTATGATCCCAGGCCACATGTTTCCAGAATCAAACCGATTTCATGTTCCCAGGAAACAGGGTACCAGAATCAAACGTCAGTCATGTTGCCAGGCCATAGGGTACCACCATCAAACCTCAGTCATATTCCCAGGCCACAGGTTTCCAGAATCAAACCGATTTAATGTTCCCAGGCAACAGGGTACCAGAATCCAAACCGATGTCATGTTCCCAGGCCACAGGTTTCCACACTCTAACATCAGTCATGTTCCTAGGCCAGTGGATTATAGAATCAAACCTCAGTCATTTTGCCAGGCCATAGCGTACCACCATCAAACCTCAGTCATATTCCCAGGCCACAGGTTTCCGGAATCAAACCGATTTCATATTCCCAGGGAACAGGGTACCAGAATCCAAACTGATGTCATGTTCCCAGGCCACAGGATTCCACACTCTAACATCAGTCATGTTCCCAGGCCAGGGGATTCCAGAATTAAACCTCAGTCATATTCCTAGGCCACATGGTTCCAGAGTCAAACCTCAGTCGTGTTCCCAGGACACAGGGTTCCACAATTAAACCTCAGTCATATTCCAAGGCCAGAGGGTTTCACAATCAAACCTCAGTCCTGTTCGCTGACCACGGTTCCACCATCAAGCCTCAGTCATGTTCCCAGGCCAGAGTGTTCCACAATCAAACCTAAGTCATCTTGCCAAGCCACAGGGTTCCACCATCAAACCTCAGGCATGTTTCCAGGCCACAGGGTTTCACCATCAAGCCTCACTCTTGTTCGCAAGCATGAGGGTTCCACTATCAATCCTCAATCATTTTGCCAGGTCACAGGGTACAACCATCAAACCTCAGACATGTTCCCAGTAAACAGGGCTCCAAAATCAAACCAATGTCATGTTCCCACGCCACGGGGTTCCAGTACCAGACCTCAGTCATGTTCCCCGTGCACAGGGTTCCACAATCAAACCTCACTCATGTTGCCAGTCCACAGGTTTCTGCCATCAAACCTCAGTCAAGTTCCCGGGGCACAGGCTTCCAGAATCAAGCCTCAGTCATTTTGCCAGGCCAGAGTGTTCCACCATCAAACCTCAATCATGATCCCAGGCCAAATATTTCCACAATGAAACCTCAGTCATTTTCCCAGGCCAAAGGTTTCCAGAATCAAGCCTCAGTCATATTCCCAGGACACATGTTTCCAGAATCAAACCTGAGTCATGTTCGCAGGCCACAGGTTTCAACAATCAAACCTCAGTCATGTTCCCAGGACACAGGTGTCCACAATCAAACCTCAGTCATGTTCCCAGGGAACAGGCTTCCAGAAACAAACCTTTGTCGTATTCCCAGACCACAGGGTTCCAGAATCAAACCTCATTCTTCTTCCCAGGACAGAAGTTTCCAGAATCAACCCGATATCAAGTTCCCTGGCCACAGTCTTCCAGAATCAAACCTCAGTCATATTGCCAGGCCACAGGGTTCCACCATCAATCCTCACTCATGTTCCCAGGCCACAGGGTTCCAGAATCAAACCGTTCTCATGTTCCGAGGCCACAGGGTTCCAGAATCCACCGATGACATGTTCAAGGCCACAGGGTTACAGAATTAAACCGTTCTCATGTTCCCGGGCCAAAGGGTTCCAAAATCAAGCCTCAGTCATTTTGCCAGGACAGAGTGTTCCACCATCAATCCTCAGTCATGATCCCAGGGCACATGTTTCCACAATGAAACCTCAGTCATTTTCCCAGGCCAAACGTTTCCAGAATCAAACCTCAGTCATGTTCCCAGGACACATGGTTCCAGAATCAAACCTGAGTCATGTTCGGGGGCAAAAGGTTTCAACAATCAAACCTCAGTCATGTTCCCAGGACACAGGTGTCCAGAATCAAACCTCACTCATTTTCCCAGGGAACAGGCTTCCAGAAACAAACCTCAGTCATGTTCCCAGGCCACAGGTTTCCAGAATCAAACCTCAGTCTTGTTCCCAGGACACAAGTTTCCAGAGTCAACCCTATATCATGGTTCCTGGCCACAGTCTTCCAGAATCAAACCTTAGTCATTTTGCCAAGCCACAGGTTTCCACCATCAAACCTGAGACATGTTCCCAGGCCACAGGGTTCCAGAATCAAACCATTCTCATGTTCCCCGGCCACAGGGTTCCAGAATCCACCGATGTCATGTTTCCAGGCCACAGGGTTCGAGAATCAATCCTCAGTTATGTTCTCAGTCTACAGGGTTCCAGAATAAAACTTCAGTCATGTTCCCAGTCCACAGGGTTCCAGAACCAAGGCTCAGTCAGGTTCCCGGGGCACAGTATTCGACAAGCTAAACAGATGCCACATTCCCAGTCCCCAGGGTTCGAGAATCCACCGATATCATGTTCTCAGGCCACAGGGTTCCAGAATCAATCCTCAGGTATGTTCCCAGGCTACAGGGTTCCAGAATCAAGCCTCAGTCATTTTGACAGGCCAGAGTATTCCACCATCAAACCTCAGTTATGATCCCAGGCCACATGTTTCCAGAATCAAACCGATTTCATGTTCCCAGGAAACAGGGTACCAGAATCAAACGTCAGTCATGTTGCCAGGCCATAGGGTACCACCATCAAACCTCAGTCATATTCCCAGGCCACAGGTTTCCAGAATCAAACCGATTTAATGTTCCCAGGCAACAGGGTACCAGAATCCAAACCGATGTCATGTTCCCAGGCCACAGGTTTCCACACTCTAACATCAGTCATGTTCCTAGGCCAATGGATTATAGAATCAAACCTCAGTCATTTTGCCAGGCCATAGGGTACCACCATCAAACCTCAGTCATATTCCCAGGCCACAGGTTTCCGGAATCAAACCGATTTCATATTCCCAGGGAACAGGGTACCAGAAACCAAACTGATGTCATGTTCCCAGGCCACAGGATTCCACACTCTAACATCAGTCATGTTCCCAGGCCAGTGGATTCCAGAATCAAACCTCAGTCATATTCCTAGGCCACATGGTTCCAGAGTCAAACCTCAGTCATGTTCCCATGACACAGGGTTCCACAATTAAACCTCAGTCATATTCCCAGGCCAGAGGGTTCCACAATCAAACCTCAGTCCTGTTCGCTGGCCACGGTAACACCATCAAGCCTCAGTCATGTTCCCAGGCCAGAGTGTTCCACAATCAAACCTAAGTCATCTTGCCAAGCCACAGGGTTCCACCATCAAACCTCAGGCATGTTTCCAGGCCACAGGGTTTCACCATCAAGCCTCACTCTTGTTCGCAAGCATGAGGGTTCCATTATCAATCCTCAATCATTTTGCCAGGTCACAGGGTACAACCATCAAACCTCAGACATGTTCCCAGTAAACAAGGCTCCAAAATCAAACCAATGTCATGTTCCCACGCCACGGGGTTCCAGTACCAGGCCTCAGTCATGTTCCCCGTGCACAGGGTTCCAAATCAAACCTCACTCATGTTGCCAGTCCACAGGTTTCTGCCATCAAACCTCAGTCAAGTTCCCGGGGCACAGGCTTCCAGAATCAAGCCTCAGTCATTTTGCCAGGCCAGAGTGTTCCACCATCAAACCTCAATCATGATCCCAGGCCAAATATTTCCACAATGAAACCTCAGTCACTTTCCCAGGCCAAAGGTTTCCAGAATCAAGCCTCAGTCATATTCCCAGGAGACATGTTTCCAGAATCAAACCTGAGTCATGTTCGCAGGCCACAGGTTACAACAATCAAACCTCAGTCATGTTCCCAGGACACATGTGTCCACAATCAAACCTCAGTCATGTTCCCAGGGAACAGGCTTCCAGAAACAAACCTTTGTCGTATTCCCAGACCACAGGGTTCCAGAATCAAACCTCATTCTTCTTCCCAGGACAGAAGTTTCCAGAATCAACCCGATATCAAGTTCCCTGGCCACAGTCTTCCAGAATCAAACCTCAGTCATATTGCCAGGCCACAGGGTTCCACCATCAATCCTCACTCATGTTCCCAGGCCACAGGGTTCCAGAATCAAACCGTTCTCATGTTCCGAGGCCACAGGGTTCCAGAATCCACCGATGACATGTTCAAGGCCACAGGGTTACAGAATTAAACAGTTCTCATGTTCCCGGGCCAAAGGGTTCCAGAATCAAGCCTCAGTCATTTTGCCAGGACAGAGTGTCCCACCATCAAAACTCAGTCATGATCCCAGGGCACATGTTTCCACAATGAAACCTCAGTCATTTTCCCAGGCCAAACGTTTCCAGAATCAAACCTCAGTCATGTTCCCAGGACACATGGTTCCAGAATCAAACCTGAGTCATGTTCGGGGGCAAAAGGTTTCAACAATCAAACCTCAGTCATGTTCCCAGGACACAGGTGTCCAGAATCAAACCTCACTCATTTTCCCAGGGAACAGGCTTCCAGAAACAAACCTCAGTCATGTTCCCAGGCCACAGGTTTCCAGAATCAAACCTCAGTCTTGTTCCCAGGACACAAGTTTCCAGAGTCAACCCGATATCATGGTTCCTGGCCACAGTCTTCCAGATTCAAACCTTAGTCATTTTGCCAAGCCACAGGTTTCCACCATCAAACCTGAGACATGTTCCCAGGCCACAGGGTTCCAGAATCAAACCATTCTCATGTTCCCCGGCCACAGGGTTCCAGAATCCACCGATGTCATGTTCCCAGGCCACAGGGTTCGAGAATCAATCCTCAGTTATGTTCTCAGTCTACAGGGTTCCAGAATAAAACCTCAGTCATGTTCCCAGTCCACAGGGTTCCAGAACCAAGGCTCAGTCAGGTTCCCGGGGCACAGTATTCGACAAGCTAAACAGATGTCACATTCCCAGTCCCCAGGGTTCGAGAATCCACCGATATCATGTTCTCAGGCCACAGGGTTCCAGAATCAATCCTCAGGTATGTTCCCAGGCTACAGGGTTCCAGAATAAAACCTCAGTCATGTTCCCAGTCCACAGGGTTTCAGAACCAAGGCTCATTCAGGTTCCTGGGGCACAGTATTCCACAATCTAAACAGATGTCATGTTCCCAGGCCACAGTTTTCCAGAATCACGCCTCAGTCATGTTCCCAGGCCACAGGGATCCAGAATCAAACCTCAGTCATGTTGCCAGCTCATAGGGTACCACCATCAAACCTCAGTCATATTCCCAGGCCACATGTTTCCAGAATCAAACCGATTTCATGTTCCCAGGCAACAGGGTACCAGAATCCAAACCGATGTCATGTTCCCAGGCCACAGGATTCCACACTCTAACATCAGTCATGTTCCCAGGCCAACGGATTCCAGAATCAAACCTCAGTCATTTTGCCAGGCCATAGGGTACCACCATCAAACCTCAGTCATATTCCCAGGCCACAGGTTTCCAGAATCAAACCGATTTCATGATCCCAGGCAACAGTGTACCAGAATCCAAACCGATGTCATGTTCCCAGGCCACAGGATTCCACACTCTAACATCAGTCATGTTCCCAGGCCAATGGATTCCAGAATCAAACCTCAGTCATATTCCTAGGCCACA
Source organism: Balaenoptera physalus (assembly GCF_965194825.1). Lineage (NCBI taxonomy): Eukaryota > Metazoa > Chordata > Mammalia > Artiodactyla > Balaenopteridae > Balaenoptera > Balaenoptera physalus. The sequence goes on from NW_028124720.1 coordinate 82,854, forward strand.
TGGTTCCAGAGTCAAACCGCATTAGTGTTCCCAGTAAACAGGCCGTGAGAATTAAACCTCAGTCATGTTCCCTGGACACAGGTTTCAGAAATAAAATCCCAGTCATGTTCCCAGGCCACAGGGTTCCACACTTAAACCTCATTCATATTCCCAGGCCAGAGGGTTCCACAATCAAACCTCAGTCCTGTTGCCTGGCCACGGTTCCACCATCAAGCCCCAGTCATGTTCCCAGGCCAGAGTGTTCCACAATCAAACCTAAGTCATCTTGCCAAGCCACAGGGTTCCACCATCAAACCTCAGGCATGTTGCCAGGCCACAGGGTTTCACCATCAAGCCTTACTCATGTTCCCAAGCATGAGGGTTCCACTATCAATCCTCAATCATGTTGCCAGGCAACAGGGTACAACCATCAAACCTCAGTCATGTTCCCAGAAAACAGGGCTCCAGAATCAAACCAATGTCATGTTCCCACGCCACGGGGTTCCAGTATCAGGCCTCAGTCATGTTCCCCGTGCACAGGGTACCACAGTCAAACCTCAGTCATGTTGCCAGGCCACAGGTTTCTGCCATCAAACCTCAGGCAAGTTCCCGGGCCACAGGGTTCCAGAATCAAGCCTCAGTCATTTTGCCAGGCCAGAGTGTTCCACCATCAAACCTCAATCATGATCCCAGGCCAAATGTTTCCACAATGAAACCTCAGTCATTTTCCCAGGCCAAAGGTTTCCAGAATCAAACCTCAGTCATATTCCCAGGACACATGGTTCCAGAATCAAACCCGAGTCATGTTCGCAGGCCACAGGTTTCAACAATCAAACCTCAGTCATGTTCCCAGGACACAGGTGTCCACAATCCAACCTCAGTCATGTTCCCAGGGATCAGGCTTCCAGAAACAAACCTTTGTCGTATTCCCAGACCACAGGGTTCCAGAATCAAACCTCATTCTTGTTCCCAGGACAGAAGTTTCCAGAATCAATCCGATATCAAGTTCCCTGGCCACAGTCTTCCAGAATCAAACCTCAGACATGTTGCCAGGCAACAGGTTTCCACCATCAAAGCTCAGATATGTTCCCAGGTCACAGGGTTCCAGAATCCGCCGATGTCATGTTCCCAGGCCACAGGGTTCAAGAATCAATCCTCAGTTATGTTCCCAGGCTACAGGGTTCCAGAATAAAACCTCAGTCATGTTCCCAGTCCACAGGGTTCCAGAACCAAGGCTCAGTCAGGTTCCCGGGGCACAGTATTGCACAATCTAAACAGATGTCACGTTCCCAGTCCCCAGGGTTCCAGAATCCACTGATATCATATTCCCAGGCCACAGGGTTCCAGAATCAATCCTCAGTTATGTTACCAGGCTACAGGGTTCCAGAATGAAACCTCAGTCATGTTCCCAGTCCACAGGGTTTCAGAACCAAGGCTCAGTCAGGTTCCCGGGGCACAGTATTCCACAATCTAAACAGATGTCATGTTCCCAGGCCACAGTCTTCCAGAATCAAACCTCAGTCATGTTGCCAGGCCACAGAGTTCCAGAATCAAACCGTTCTCATGTTCCCAGGCCACAGGGTTCCAGAATCAAGCCTCAGTCATTTTGACAGGCCAGAGTGTTCCACCATCAAACCTCAGTTATGATCCCAGGCCACATGTTTCCAGAATCAAACCGATTTCATGTTCCCAGGAAACAGGGTACCAGAATCAAACGTCAGTCATGTTGCCAGGCCATAGGGTACCACCATCAAACCTCAGTCATATTCCCAGGCCACAGGTTTCCAGAATCAAACCGATTTAATGTTCCCAGGCAACAGGGTACCAGAATCCAAACCGATGTCATGTTCCCAGGCCACAGGTTTCCACACTCTAACATCAGTCATGTTCCTAGGCCAGTGGATTATAGAATCAAACCTCAGTCATTTTGCCAGGCCATAGCGTACCACCATCAAACCTCAGTCATATTCCCAGGCCACAGGTTTCCGGAATCAAACCGATTTCATATTCCCAGGGAACAGGGTACCAGAATCCAAACTGATGTCATGTTCCCAGGCCACAGGATTCCACACTCTAACATCAGTCATGTTCCCAGGCCAGGGGATTCCAGAATTAAACCTCAGTCATATTCCTAGGCCACATGGTTCCAGAGTCAAACCTCAGTCGTGTTCCCAGGACACAGGGTTCCACAATTAAACCTCAGTCATATTCCAAGGCCAGAGGGTTTCACAATCAAACCTCAGTCCTGTTCGCTGACCACGGTTCCACCATCAAGCCTCAGTCATGTTCCCAGGCCAGAGTGTTCCACAATCAAACCTAAGTCATCTTGCCAAGCCACAGGGTTCCACCATCAAACCTCAGGCATGTTTCCAGGCCACAGGGTTTCACCATCAAAGCCTCACTCTTGTTCGCAAGCATGAGGGTTCCACTATCAATCCTCAATCATTTTGCCAGGTCACAGGGTACAACCATCAAACCTCAGACATGTTCCCAGTAAACAGGGCTCCAAAATCAAACCAATGTCATGTTCCCACGCCACGGGGTTCCAGTACCAGACCTCAGTCATGTTCCCCGTGCACAGGGTTCCACAATCAAACCTCACTCATGTTGCCAGTCCACAGGTTTCTGCCATCAAACCTCAGTCAAGTTCCCGGGGCACAGGCTTCCAGAATCAAGCCTCAGTCATTTGCCAGGCAGAGTGTTCCACCATCAAACCTCAATCATGATCCCAGGCCAAATATTTCCACAATGAAACCTCAGTCATTTTCCCAGGCCAAAGGTTTCCAGAATCAAGCCTCAATCATATTCCCAGGACACATGTTTCCAGAATCAAACTGAGTCATGTTCGCAGGCCACAGGTTTCAACAATCAAACCTCAGTCATGTTCCCAGGACACAGGTGTCCACAATCAAACCTCAGTCATGTTCCCAGGGAACAGGCTTCCAGAAACAAACCTTTGTCGTATTCCCAGACCACAGGGTTCCAGAATCAAACCTCATTCTTCTTCCCAGGACAGAAGTTTCCAGAATCAACCCGATATCAAGTTCCCTGGTGGCCACAGTCTTCCAGAATCAAACCTCAGTCATATTGCCAGGCCACAGGGTTCCACCATCAATCCTCACTCATGTTCCCAGGCCACAGGGTTCCAGAATCAAACCGTTCTCATGTTCCGAGGCCACAGGGTTCCAGAATCCACCGATGACATGTTCAAGGCCACAGGGTTACAGAATTAAACCGTTCTCATGTTCCCGGGCCAAAGGGTTCCAAAATCAAGCCTCAGTCATTTTGCCAGGACAGAGTGTTCCACCATCAATCCTCAGTCATGATCCCAGGGCACATGTTTCCACAATGAAACCTCAGTCATTTTCCCAGGCCAAACGTTTCCAGAATCAAACCTCAGTCATGTTCCCAGGACACATGGTTCCAGAATCAAACCTGAGTCATGTTCGGGGGCAAAAGGTTTCAACAATCAAACCTCAGTCATGTTCCCAGGACACAGGTGTCCAGAATCAAACCTCACTCATTTTCCCAGGGAACAGGCTTCCAGAAACAAACCTCAGTCATGTTCCCAGGCCACAGGTT
>NW_028124719.1:0-86000 GCF_965194825.1 Balaenoptera physalus
ACATTAGGATTCTCTTTTTAAGCTGTTCCTTAAAACACTAGTGCTTAGGAAATCTATTGGAGGCAGAAGCAGTCAAGGGTAGCCTAGGGTTAGGGTTAGGCTTAGGGTTAGGCTTAGGGTACGGCTTAGGGTACGGGTTCGGTGAGGGGTTCGTGTACGGCGTAGGGTATGGGTTAGGGTTAGGGTTATAGTAAGTGTTAGGGTTAGGGCTCGGTTTAGGGTACGGGTTAGGATTAGGGTACGTGTTAGGATTAGGGTACGCGTTAGGGTTAGGGTATGCGTTAGGGTTAGGGTACTTATTAAACCTATCCCACTCTCTAGATACCCCTTAGCACTTAAAGGAATATTATTTGGGGGTCCAGCCATGGAGAAGAGTGTAGACACTAGGATAAGATAAGGAACAAAACCATTATAAAGAAATCACATTAGGATTCTCTTTTTAAGCTGTTCCTTAAAACACTAGTGCTTAGGAAATCTATTGGAGGCAGAAGCAGTCAAGGGTAGCCTAGGGTTAGGGTTAGGCTTAGGGTTAGCCTTAGGGTACGGCTTAGGGTACGGGTTCGGGGAGGGTTTCGGGTACGGCGTAGGGTATGGGTTAGGGTTAGGGTTAGTGTTAGGGTTAGGGCTCGGTTTAGGGTACGGGTTAGGATTAGGGTACATGTTAGGGTTAGGGTAGTGGTTAGAGTTAGGGTACGCGTTAGGGTTTGGGTAGTTATTAAACCTATCCCACTCTCTAGATACCCCTTAGCACGTAAAGGAATATTATTTCGGGGTCCAGCCATGGAGAAGAGTTTAGACACTAGGATAAGATAAGGAACACACCCATTATAAAGAAATCACATTAGGATTCTCTTTTTAAGCTGTTCCTTAAAACACTAGTGCTTAGGAAATCTATTGGAGGTAGAAGCAGTCAAGGGTAGCCTAGGGTTAGGGTTAGGCTTAGGGTTAGGCTTAGGGTACGGCTTAAGGTACGGGTTCGGGGACAGGTTCGTTTACGGCATAGGGTATGGGTTAGGGTTAGGGTTAGGGCTCGGTTTAGGGTACGGTTTAGGATTAGGGTACGTGTTAGGTTTAGGGTAGCGGTTAGGGTTAGGGTACGCGTTAGGGTTAGGCTTGTATTAAACCTATCCCACTCTCTAGATACCCCTTAGCACGTAAAGGAATATTATTTGGGGGTCCAGCCATGGAGAAGAGTTTAGACACTAGGATAAGATAAGGAACACACCCATTATAAAGAAATCACCTTAGGATTCTCTTTTTAAGATGTTCCTTAAAACACTAGTGCTTAGGAAATCTATTGGAGGCAGAAGCAGTCAAGGGTAGCCTAGGGTTAGTGTTAGGCTTAGGGTTAGGGTTAGGTTACGGCTTAGGGTACGGGTTCGGGGAGAGGTTCGAGTACGGCATAGGGTATGGGTTAGGGTTAGGGTTAGGGTTAGTGTTAGGGTTAGGGCTCGGATTAGGGTAAGGGTTAGGATTAGGTTACGTGTTTGGGTTAGGGTAGGGGCTAGGGTTAGGGTATGCGTTAGGGTTAGGGTAGTTATTAAACCTATCGCACTCTCTAGATACCCTTTAGCACGTAAAGGAATATTATTTGGGGGTCCAGCCATGGAGAAGGGTTTAGACACTACGATAAGATAAGGAACACACCCATTATAAAGAAATCACATTAGGATTTTCTTTTTAAGCTGTTCCTTAAAACACTAGTGCTTAGGAAATCTATTGGAGGCAGAAGGAGTCAAGGGTAGCCTAGGGTTAGGGTTAGGCTTAGGGTTACGGTTAGGGTACGGGTTCGGGGAGGGGTTCGTTTACGGCATAGGGTATGTGTTAGGATTGGGTTAGGGTTAGTATTAGGGTTAGGGCCCGATTTAGGGTACGGGTTAGGATTAAGGTACGTGTTAGGGTTAGGGTAGTGGTTAGGGTTAGGGTATGCGTTAGGGTTAGGGTAGTTATTAAACCTATCCAACTCTCTAGATACCCCTTAGCACGTAAAGGAATATTATTTGGAGGTCCAGCCATGGAGAAGAGTTTAGACACTAGGATAAGATAAGGAACACACCCATTATAAAGAAATCACATTAGGATTCTCTTTTTAAGCTGTTCCTTAAAACACTAGTGCTTAGGAAATCTATTGGAGGCAGAAGCAGTCAAGGGTAGCCTAGGGTTAGGGTTAGGCTTAGGGTTAGGCTTAGGGTACGGCTTAGGGTAAGGGTTCGGGGAGGGGTTCGGGTACGGCATAGGGTATGGGTTAGGGTTAGGGTTAGGGTTAGGGCTCGGTTTAGGGTACGTGTTAGGATTAGGGTACGTGTTAGGATTAGGGTACGCGTTAGGGTTAGGGTACGCGTTAGAGTTAGGGTAGTTATTAAACCTATCCCACTCTGTATATACCCCTTAGCACGTAAAGGAATATTATTTGGGGGTCCAGCCATGGAGAAGAGTTTAGACACTAGGATAATATAAGGAACACACCCATTATAAAAAAATCACAATAGGATTCTCTTTTTAAGCTGTTCCTTAAAACACTAGTGCATAGGAAATCTATTGGAGGCAGAAGCAGTCAAGGGTAGCCTAGGGTTAGGGTTAGGCTTAGGGTACGGCTTAGGGTACGGGTTCGTGGAGGGGTTCTGGTACGGCGTAGGGTATGGGTTGGGGTTAGGGTTAGGGTTAGTGTTAGGGTTAGGGCTCGGTTTAGGGTACCGGTTAGGATTAGGGTACATGTTAGGGTTAGGGTATTGGTTAGGGTTAGGGTACGCGTTAGGGTTAGGATAGTTATTAAACCTATCCCTCTCTATAGATACCCCTTAGCACGTATAGGAATATTATTTGGGGGTACAGCCATGGAGAAGAGTTTAGATAGTAGGATAAGATAAGGAACACACCCATTATAAAGAAATCACATTAGGATTCTCTTTTTAAGCTGTTCCTTAAAACACTAGTGCTTAGGAAATCTATTGGAGGCAGAAGCAGTCAAGGGTAGCCTAGGGTTAGGGTTAGGCTTAGGGTTAGGCTTAGGGTACGGCTTAGGGTACGGGTTCGGGGAGGGGTTCGTGTACGGCGTAGGGTATGGGTTAGGGTTAGGGTTATAGTAAGTGTTAGGGTTAGGGCTCGGTTTAGGGTACGTTTAGGTTTAGGGTACGTGTTAGGATTAGGGTACGCGTTAGGGTTAGGGTATGCGTTAGGGTTAGGGTACTTATTAAACCTATCCCACTCTCTAGATACCCCTTAGCACTTAAAGGAATATTATTTGGGGATCCAGCCATGGAGAAGAGTGTAGACACTAGGATAAGATAAGGAACACACCCATTATAAAGAAATCACATTAGGATTCTCTTTTTAAGCTGTTCCTTAAAACACTAGTGCTTAGGAAATCTATTGGAGGCAGAAGCAGTCAAGGGTAGCCTAGGGTTAGGGTTAGGCTTAGGGTTAGGCTTAGGGTACGGCTTAGGGTACGGGTTCGGGGAGGGTTTCGCGTACGGCGTAGGGTATGGGTTAGGGTTAGGGTTAGTGTTAGGGTTAGGGCTCGGTTTAGGGTACGGGTTAGGATTAGGGTACATGTTAGGGTTAGGGTAGTGGTTAGAGTTAGGGTACGCGTTAGGGTTTGGGTAGTTATTAAACCTATCCCACTCTCTAGATACCCCTTAGCACGTAAAGGAATATTATTTGGGGGTCCAGCCATGGAGAAGAGTTTAGACACTAGGATAAGATAAGGAACACACCCATTATAAAGAAATCACATTAGGATTCTCTTTTTAAGCTGTTCCTTAAAACACTAGTGCTTAGGAAATCTATTGGAGGCAGAAGCAGTCAAGGGTAGCCTAGGGTTAGGGTTAGGCTTAGGGTTAGGCTTAGGGTACGGCTTAAGGTACGGGTTCGGGGACAGGTTCGTTTACGGCATACGGTATGGGTTAGGGTTAGGGTTAGGGCTCGGTTTAGGGTACGGGTTAGGATTAGGGTACGTGTTAGGGTTAGGGTAGGGGTTAGGGTTAGGGTACGCGTTAGGGTTAGGCTTGTATTAAACCTATCCCACTCTCTAGATACCCCTTAGCACGTAAAGGAATATTATTTGGGGGTCCAGCCATGGAGAAGAGTTTAGACACTAGGATAAGATAAGGAACACACCCATTATAAAGAAATCACATTAGGATTCTCTTTTTAAGCTGTTCCTTAAAACACTAGTGCTTAGGAAATCTATTGGAGGCAGAAGCAGTCAAGGGTAGCCTAGGGTTAGGGTTAGGCTTAGGGTTAGGCTTAGGGTACGGCTTAGGGTACGGGTTTGAGGAGGGGTTCGGGTACGGCGTAGGGTATGGGTTAGGGTTAGGGTTAGTGTTAGTGTTAGGGCTCGGTTTAGGGTACGGGTTAGGATTAGGGTACATGTTAGGGTTAGGGTAGTGGTTAGAGTTAGGGTACGCGTTAGGGTTAGGGTAGTTATTAAACCTATCCCACTCTCTAGATACCCCTTAGCACGTAAAGGAATATTATTTGGGGGTCCAGCCATGGAGAAGAGTTTAGACTCTAGGATAAGATAAGGAACACACCCATTATAAAGAAATCACATTAGGATTCTCTTTTTAAGCTGTTCCTTAAAACACTAGTGCTTAGGAAATCTACTAGAGGCAGAAGCCGTCAAGGTTAGCCTAGGGTTAGGGTTAGGCTTAGGGTTACGGTTAGGGTACGGGTTCAGGTAGGGGTTCGTGTCCGGCATAGGGTATGTGTTAGGGTTGGGTTAGGGTTAGTATTAGGGTTAGGGCCCGATTTAGGGTACGGGTTAGGATTAGGGTACGTGTTAGGGTTAGGATAGTGGTTAGGGTTAGGTTACGCGTTAGGGTTAGGGTAGTTATTAAACCTATCCCACTCTCTAGATACCCCTTAGCACGTAAAGGAATATTATTTGGGGGTCCAGCCATGGAGAAGAGTTTAGACACTAGGATAAGATAAGGAACACACCCATTATAAAGAAATCACCTTAGGATTCTCTTTTTAAGATGTTCCTTAAAACACTAGTGCTTAGGAAATCTATTGGAGGCAGAAGCAGTCAAGGGTAGCCTAGGGTTAGGGTTAGGCTTAGGGTTAGGCTTAGGGTACGGCTTAAGGTACGGGTTCGGGGACAGGTTCGTTTACGGCATAGGGTATGGGTTAGGGTTAGGGTTAGTGTTAGGGTTAGGGTTAGGGCTCGGTTTAGGGTACGGGTTAGGATTAGGGTACGTGTTAGGGTTAGGGTAGGGGTTAGGGTTAGGGTACGCGTTAGGGTTAGGGTAGTTATTAAACCTATCCCACTCTCTAGATACCCCTTAGCACGTAAAGGAATATTATTTGGGGGTCCAGCCATGGAGAAGAGTTTAGACACTAGGATAAGATAAGGAACACACCCATTATAAAGAAATCACATTAGGATTCTCTTTTTAAGCTGTTCCTTAAAACACTAGTGCTTAGGAAATCTATTGGAGGCAGAAGCAGTCAAGGGTAGCCTAGGGTTAGTGTTAGGCTTAGGGTTAGGGTTAGGTTACGGCTTAGGGTACGGGTTCGGGGAGAGGTTCGAGTACGGCATAGGGTATGGGTTAGGGTTAGGGTTAGGGTTAGTGTTAGGGTTAGGGCTCGGATTAGGGTAAGGGTTAGGATTAGGTTACGTGTTAGGGTTAGGGTAGGGGCTAGGGTTAGGGTATGCGTTAGGGTTAGGGTAGTTATTAAACCTATCCCACTCTCTAGATACCCTTTAGCACGTAAAGGAATATTATTTGGGGGTCCAGCCATGGAGAAGGGTTTAGACACTACGATAAGATAAGGAACACACCCATTATAAAGAAATCACATTAGGATTTTCTTTTTAAGCTGTTCCTTAAAACACTAGTGCTTAGGAAATCTATTGGAGGCAGAAGCAGTCAAGGGTAGCCTAGGGTTAGGGTTAGGCTTAGGGTTACGGTTAGGGTACGGGTTCGGGGAGGGGTTCGTGTACGGCATAGGGTATGTGTTAGGGTTGGGTTAGGGTTAGTATTAGGGTTAGGGCCCGATTTAGGGTACGGGTTAGGATTAGGGTACGTGTTAGGTTTAGGGTAGTGGTTAGGGTTAGGGTACGCGTTAGGGTTAGGGTAGTTATTAAACCTATCCAACCTTCTAGATACCCCTTAGCACGTAAAGGAATATTATTTGGGGGTCCAGCCATGGAGAAGAGTTTAGACACTAGGATAAGATAAGGAACACACCCATTATAAAGAAATCACATTAGGATTCTCTTTTTAAGCTGTTCCTTAAAACACTAGTGCTTAGGAAATCTATTGGAGGCAGAAGCAGTCAAGGGTAGCCTAGGGTTAGGTTTAGTCTTAGGGTTAGTCTTAGGGTACGGCTTAGGGTACGGGATTGAGGAGGGGTTCGGGTACGGCATAGGTTATGGGTTAGGGTTAGGGTTAGTGTTAGGGTTAGGGCTCGGATTAGGGTAAGGGTTAGGATTAGGGTACGTGTTAGGGTTAGGGTAGGGGCTAGGGTTAGGGTATGCGTTAGGGTTAGGGTAGTTATTAAACCTATCCCACTCTCTAGATACCCTTTAGCACGTAAAGGAATATTATTTGGGGGTCCAGCCATGGAGAAGGGTTTAGACACTACGATAAGATAAGGAACACACCCATTATAAAGAAATCACATTAGGATTTTCTTTTTAAGCTGTTCCTTAAAACACTAGTGCTTAGGAAATCTATTGGAGGCAGAAGCAGTCAAGGGTAGCCTAGGGTTAGGGTTAGGCTTAGGGTTAGGCTTAGGGTACGGGTTCGGGGAGGGGTTCGTGTACGGCATAGGGTATGTGTTAGGGTTGGGTTAGGGTTAGTATTAGGATTAGGGCCCGATTTAGGGTACGGGTTAGGATTAGGGTACGTGTTAGGGTTAGGGTAGTGGTTAGGGTTAGGGTACGCGTTAGGGTTAGGGTAGTTATTAAACCTATCCAACTCTCTAGATACCCCTTAGCACGTAAAGGAATATTATTTGGGGGTCCAGCCATGGAGAAGAGTTTAGACACTAGGATAAGATAAGGAACACACCCATTATAAAGAAATCACTTTAGGATTCTCTTTTTAAGCTGTTCCTTAAAACACTAGTGCTTAGGAAATCTATTGGAGGCAGAAGCAGTCAAGGGTAGCCTAGGGTTAGGGTTAGGCTTAGGGTACGGCTTAGGGTACGGGTTTGAGGAGGGGTTCGGGTACGGCATAGGGTATGGGTTAGGGTTAGGGTTAGTGTTAGGGTAAGGGCTCGGATTAGGGTAAGGGTTAGGATTAGGGTACGTGTTAGGGTTAGGGTAGGGGCTAGGGTTAGGGTATGCGTTAGGGTTAGGTTAGTTATTAAACCTATCCCACTCTCTAGATACCCTTTAGCACGTAAAGGAATATTATTTGGGGGTCCAGCCATGGAGAAGGGTTTAGACACTACGATAAGAAAAGGAACACACCCATTATAAAGAAATCACATTAGGATTTTCTTTTTAAGCTGTTCCTTAAAACACTAGTGCTTAGGAAATCTATTGGAGGCAGAAGCAGTCAAGGGTAGCCTAGGGTTAGGGTTAGGCTTAGGGTTACGGTTAGGGTACGGGTTCAGGTAGGGGTTCGTGTACGGCATAGGTTATGTGTTAGGGTTGGGTTAGGGTTAGTATTAGGGTTAGGGCCCGATTTAGGGTACGGGTTAGGATGAGGGTACGTGTTAGGGTTAGGGTAGTGGTTAGGGTTAGGGTACGCGTTAGGGTTAGGGTAGTTATTAAACCTATCCAACTCTCTAGATACCCCTTAGCACGTAAAGGAATATTATTTGGGGGTCCAGCCATGGAGAAGAGTTTAGACACTAGGATAAGATAAGGAACACACCCATTATAAAGAAATCTCATTAGGATTCTCTTTTTAAGCTGTTCCTTAAACCACTAGTGCTTAGGAAATCTATTGGAGGCAGAAGCAGTCAAGGGTAGCCTAGGGTTAGGGTTAGGATTAGGGTACACCTTAGGGTATGGGTTTGGGGAGGGGTTCAGGTACAGCGTAGGGTATGGGTTAGGGTTAGGGTTAGGGTTAGTGTTAGGGTTAGGGCTCGGTTTAGGGTACGTGTTAGTATTAGGGTACGTGTTAGGGTTAGGGTAAGCTTTAGAGTTAGGGTACGCATTAGAGTTAGGGTAGTTATTAAACCTATCCCACTCTCTAGATACCCCTTAGCACGTAAAGGAATATTATTTGGGGGTCCAGCCATGGAGAAGAGTTTAGACACTAGGATAAGATAAGGAACACACCCATTATAAAAAAATCACATTAGGATTCTCTTTTTAAGCTGTTCCTTAAAACACTAGTGCTTAGGAAATCTATTGGAGGCAGAAGCAGTAAAGGGTAGCCTAGGGTTAGGGTTAGGCTTAGGGTGAGGCTTAGGGTACGGCTTAGGGTACGGGTTCGGGGAGGGGTTCGGGTACGGCATAGGGTATGGGTTAGGGTTAGCGTTAAGGTTAGTGTTAGGGTTAGGGCTCGGTTTAGGGTACGTGTTAGGATTAGGGTACGTGTTAGGGTTAGGGTACGCGTTAGGGTTAGGGTACGCGTTAGAGTTAGGGTAGTTATTAAACCTATCCCACTCTGTATATACCCCTTAGCACGTAAAGGAATATTATTTGGGGGTCCAGACATGGAGAAGAGTTTAGACACTAGGATAATATAAGGAACACACCCATTATAAAAAAATCACATTAGGATTCTCTTTTTAAGCTGTTCCTTAAAACACTAGTGCATAGGAAATCTATTGAAGGCAGAAGCAGTCAAGGGTAGCCTAGGGTTAGGGTTAGGCTTAGGGTACGGCTTAGGGTACGGGTTCGGGGAGGGTTTCGCGTACGGCGTAGGGTATGGGTTAGGGTTAGGGTTAGTGTTAGGGTTAGGGCTCGGTTTAGGGTACGGGTTAGGATTAGGGTACATGTTAGGGTTAGGGTAGTGGTTAGAGTTAGGGTACGCGTTAGGGTTTGGGTAGTTATTAAACCTATCCCACTCTCTAGATACCCCTTAGCACGTAAAGGAATATTATTTGGGGGTCCAGCCATGGAGAAGAGTTTAGACACTAGGATAAGATAAGGAACACACCCATTATAAAGAAATCACATTAGGATTCTCTTTTTAAGCTGTTCCTTAAAACACTAGTGCTTAGGAAATCTATTGGAGGCAGAAGCAGTCAAGGGTAGCCTAGGGTTAGGGTTAGGCTTAGGGTTAGGCTTAGGGTACGGCTTAAGGTACGGGTTCGGGGACAGGTTCGTTTACGGCATACGGTATGGGTTAGGGTTAGGGTTAGGGCTCGGTTTAGGGTACGGGTTAGGATTAGGGTACGTGTTAGGGTTAGGGTAGGGGTTAGGGTTAGGGTACGCGTTAGGGTTAGGCTTGTATTAAACCTATCCCACTCTCTAGATACCCCTTAGCACGTAAAGGAATATTATTTGGGGGTCCAGCCATGGAGAAGAGTTTAGACACTAGGATAAGATAAGGAACACACCCATTATAAAGAAATCACATTAGGATTCTCTTTTTAAGCTGTTCCTTAAAACACTAGTGCTTAGGAAATCTATTGGAGGCAGACGCAGTCAAGGGTAGCCTAGGGTTAGGGTTAGGCTTAGGGTTAGGGTTAGGTTACGGCTTAGGGTACGGGTTCGGGGAGAGGTTCGAGTACGGCATAGGGTATGGGTTAGGGTTAGGGTTAGGGTTAGTGTTAGGGTTAGGGCTCGGATTAGGGTAAGGGTTAGGATTAGGTTACGTGTTAGGTTTAGGGTAGGGGCTAGGGTTAGGGTATGCGTTAGGGTTAGGGTAGTTATTAAACCTATCGCACTCTCTAGATACCCTTTAGCACGTAAAGGAATATTATTTGGGGGTCCAGCCATGGAGAAGGGTTTAGACACTACGATAAGATAAGGAACACACCCATTATAAAGAAATCACATTAGGATTTTCTTTTTAAGCTGTTCCTTAAAACACTAGTGCTTAGGAAATCTATTGGAGGCAGAAGGAGTCAAGGGTAGCCTAGGGTTAGGGTTAGGCTTAGGGTTACGGTTAGGGTACGGGTTCGGGGAGGGGTTCGTTTACGGCATAGGGTATGTGTTAGGATTGGGTTAGGGTTAGTATTAGGGTTAGGGCCCGATTTAGGGTACAGGTTAGGATTAGGGTACGTGTTAGGGTTAGGGTAGTGGTTAGGGTTAGGGTATGCGTTAGGGTTAGGGTAGTTATTAAACCTATCCAACTCTCTAGATACCCCTTAGCACGTAAAGGAATATTATTTGGGGGTCCAGCCATGGAGAAGAGTTTAGACACTAGGATAAGATAAGGAACACACCCATTATAAAGAAATCACATTAGGATTCTCTTTTTAAGCTGTTCCTTAAAACACTAGTGCTTAGGAAATCTATTGGAGGCAGAAGCAGTCAAGGGTAGCCTAGGGTTAGGGTTAGGCTTAGGGTTAGGCTTAGGGTACGGCTTAGGGTACGGGTTCGGGGAGGGGTTCGGGTACGGCGTAGGGTATGGGTTAGGGTTAGGGTTAGGGTTAGGGCTCGGTTTAGGGTACGGGTTAGGATTAGGGTACGTGTTAGGGTTAGGGTAGGGGTTAGGGTTAGGGTACGCGTTAGGGTTAGGCTTGTATTAAACCTATCCCACTCTCTAGATACCCCTTAGCACGTAAAGGAATATTATTTGAGGGTCCAGCCATGGAGAAGAGTTTAGACTCTAGGATAAGATAAGGAACACACCCATTATAAAGAAATCACATTAGGATTCTCTTTTTAAGCTGTTCCTTAAAACACTAGTGCTTAGAAAATCTACTAGAGGCAGAAGCCGTCAAGGTTAGCCTAGGGTTAGGGTTAGGCTTAGGGTTACGGTTAGGGTACGGGTTCAGGTAGGGGTTCGTGTCCGGCATAGGGTATGTGTTAGGGTTGGGTTAGGGTTAGTATTAGGGTTAGGGCCCGATTTAGGGTACGGGTTAGGATTAGGGTACGTGTTAGGGTTAGGATAGTGGTTAGGGTTAGGTTACGCGTTAGGGTTAGGGTAGTTATTAAACCTATCCCACTCTCTAGATACCCCTTAGCACGTAAAGGAATATTATTTGGGGGTCCAGCCATGGAGAAGAGTTTAGACACTAGGATAACATAAGGAACACACCCATTATAAAGAAATCACATTAGGATTCTCTTTATAAGCTGTTCCTTAAAACACTAGTGCTTAGGAAATCTATTGGAGGCAGAAGCAGTCAAGGGTAGCCTAGGGTTAGGGTTAGGCTTAGGGTTAGGGTTAGGGTACGGCTTAGGGTAAGGGTTCGGGGAGGGGTTCGGGTACGGCGTAGGGTATGGGTTAGGGTTAGGGTTAGTGTTAGGGTTAGGGCTCGGTTTAGGGTACGGGGTAGGATTAGGGTACATGTTAGGGTTAGGGTAGTGGTTAGAGTTAGGTTACGCGTTAGGGTTTGGGTAGTTATTAAACCTATCCCACTCTCTAGATACCCCTTAGCACGTAAAGGAATATTATTTGGGGGTCCAGCCATGGAGAAGAGTTTAGACACTAGGATAAGATAAGGAACACACCCATTATAAAGAAATCACCTTAGGATTCTCTTTTTAAGATGTTCCTTAAAACACTAGTGCTTAGGAAATCTATTGGAGGCAGAAGCAGTCAAGGGTAGCCTAGGGTTAGGGTTAGGCTTAGGGTTAGGCTTAGGGTACGGTTAAGGTACGGGTTCGGGGACAGGTTCGTTTACGGCATAGGGTATGGGTTAGGGTTAGGGTTAGTGTTAGGGTTAGGGTTAGGGCTCGGTTTAGGGTACGGGTTAGGATTAGGGTACGTGTTAGGGTTAGGGTAGGGGTTAGGGTTAGGGTACGCGTTAGGGTTAGGGTAGTTATTAAACCTATCCCACTCTCTAGATACCCCTTAGCACGTAAAGGAATATTATTTGGGGGTCCAGCCATGGAGAAGAGTTTAGACACTAGGATAAGATAAGGAACACACCCATTATAAAGAAATCACATTAGGATTCTCTTTTTAAGCTGTTCCTTAAAACACTAGTGCTTAGGAAATCTATTGGAGGCAGAAGCAGTCAAGGGTAGCCTAGGGTTAGGGTTAGGCTTAGGGTACGGCTTAGGGTACGGGTTTGAGGAGGGGTTCGGGTACGGCATAGAGTATGGGTTAGGGTTAGGGTTAGTGTTAGGGTAAGGGCTCGGATTAGGGTAAGGGTTAGGATTAGGGTACGTGTTAGGGTTAGGGTAGGGGCTAGGGTTAGGGTATGCGTTAGGGTTAGGGTAGTTATTAAACCTATCCCACTCTCTAGATACCCTTTAGCACGTAAAGGAATATTATTTGGGGGTCCAGCCATGGAGAAGGGTTTAGACACTACGATAAGATAAGGAACACACCCATTATAAAGAAATCACATTAGGATTTTCTTTTTAAGCTGTTCCTTAAAACACTAGTGCTTAGGAAATCTATTGGAGGCAGAAGCAGTCAAGGGTAGCCTAGGGTTAGGCTTAGGCTTAGGGTTACGGTTAGGGTACGGGTTCAGGTAGGGGTTCGTGTACGGCATAGGTTATGTGTTAGGGTTGGGTTAGGGTTAGTATTAGGGTTAGGGCCCGATTTAGGGTACGGGTTAGGATGAGGGTACGTGTTAGGGTTAGGGTAGTGGTTAGGGTTAGGGTACGCGTTAGGGTTAGGGTAGTTATTAAACCTATCCAACTCTCTAGATACCCCTTAGCACGTAAAGGAATATTATTTGGGGGTCCAGCCATGGAGAAGAGTTTAGACACTAGGATAAGATAAGGAACACACCCATTATAAAGAAATCTCATTAGGATTCTGTTTTTAAGCTGTTCCTTAAACCACTAGTGCTTAGGAAATCTATTGGAGGCAGAAGCAGTAAAGGGTAGCCTAGGGTTAGGGTTAGGCTTAGGGTTAGGCTTAGGGTACGGCTTAGGGTACGGGTTCGGGGAGGGGTTCGGGTACGGCATAGGGTATGGGTTAGGGTTAGCGTTAGGGTTAGTGTTAGGGTTAGGGCTCGGTTTAGGGTACGTGTTAGGATTAGGGTACGTGTTAGGGTTAGGGTACGCGTTAGGGTTAGGGTACGCGTTAGAGTTAGGGTAGTTATTAAACCTATCCCACTCTGTATATACCCCTTAGCACGTAAAGGAATATTATTTGGGGGTCCAGCCATGGAGAAGAGTTTAGACACTAGGATAATATAAGGAACACACCCATTATAAAAAAATCACATTAGGATTCTCTTTTTAAGCTGTTCCTTAAAACACTAGTGCATAGGAAATCTATTGAAGGCAGAAGCAGTCAAGGGTAGCCTAGGGTTAGGGTTAGGCTTAGGGTACGGCTTAGGGTACGGGTTCGTGGAGGGGTTCTGGTACGGCGTAGGGTATGAGTTGGGGTTAGGGTTAGGGTTAGTGTTAGGGTTAGGGCTCGGTTTAGGGTACGGGTTAGGATTAGGGTACGTGTTAGGGTTAGGGTACGCGTTAGGGTTAGGGTATGAGTTAGGGTTAGGGTACTTATTAAACCTATCCCACTCTCTAGATACCCCTTAGCACTTAAAGGAATATTATTTGGGGGTCCAGCCATGGAGAAGAGTGTAGACACTAGGATAAGATAAGGAACACACCCTTTATAAAGAAATCACATTAGGATTCTCTTTTTAAGCTGTTCCTTAAAACACTACTGCTTAGGAAATCTATTGGAGGCAGAAGCAGTCAAGGGTAGCCTAGGGTTAGGGTTAGGCTTAGGGTTAGGCTTAGGGTACGGCTTAGGGTACGGGTTTGAGGAGGGGTTCGGGTACGGCGTAGGGTATGGGTTAGGGTTAGGGTTAGTGTTAGGGTTAGGGCTCGGTTTAGGGTACGGGTTAGGATTAGGGTACATGTTAGGGTTAGGGTAGTGGTTAGAGTTAAGGTACGCGTTAGGGTTAGGGTAGTTATTAAACCTATCCCACTCTCTAGATACCCCTTAGCACGTAAAGTAATATTATTTGGGGGTCCAGCCATGGAGAAGAGTTTAGACTCTAGGATAAGATAAGGAACACACCCATTATAAAGAAATCACATTAGGATTCTCTTTTTAAGCTGTTCCTTAAAACACTAGTGCTTAGGAAATCTACTAGAGGCAGAAGCCGTCAAGGTTAGCCTAGGGTTAGGGTTAGGCTTAGGGTTACGGTTAGGGTACGGGTTCAGGTAGGGGTTCGTGTACGGCATAGGGTATGTGTTAGGGTTGGGTTAGGGTTAGTATTAGGGTTAGGGCCCGATTTAGGGTACGGGTTAGGATTAGGGTACGTGTTAGGGTTAGGATAGTGGTTAGGTTTAGGTTACGCGTTAGGGTTAGGGTAGTTATTAAACCTATCCCACTCTCTAGATACCCCTTAGCACGTAAAGGAATATTATTTGGGGGTCCAGCCATGGAGAAGAGTTTAGACACTAGGATAAGATAAGGAACACACCCATTATAAAGAAATCACATTAGGATTCTCTTTTTAAGCTGTTCCTTAAAACACTAGTGCTTAGGAAATCTATTGGAGGCAGAAGCAGTCAAGGGTAGCCTAGGGTTAGGGTTAGGCTTAGGGTTAGGCTTAGGGTACGGCTTAGGGTACGGGTTCGGGGAGGGGTTCGGGTACGGCGTAGGGTATGGGTTAGGGTTAGGGTTAGTGTTAGGGTTAGGGCTCGGTTTAGGGTACGGGTTAGGATTAGGGTACATGTTAGGGTTAGGGGAGTGGTTAGAGTTAGGGTACGCGTTAGGGTTTGGGTAGTTATTAAACCTATCCCACTCTCTAGATACCCCTTAGCACGTAAAGGAATATTATTTGGGGGTCCAGCCATGGAGAAGAGTTTAGACACTAGGATAAGATAAGGAACACACCCATTATAAAGAAATCACATTAGGATTCTCTTTTTAAGCTGTTCCTTAAAACACTAGTGCTTAGGAAATCTATTGGAGGCAGAAGCAGTCAAGGGTAGCCTAGGGTTAGGGTTAGGCTTAGGGTTAGGCTTAGGGTACGGCTTAGGGTACGGGTTCGGGGACAGGTTCGTTTACGGCATAGGGTATGGGTTAGGGTTAGTGTTAGGGTTAGTGTTAGGGTTAGGGCTCGGTTTAGGGTACGGGTTAGGATTAGGGTACGTGTTAGGGTTAGGGTAGGGGTTAGGGTTAGGGTACGCGTTAGGGTTAGGCTTGTATTAAACCTATCCCACTCTCTAGATACCCCTTAGCACGTAAAGGAATATTATTTGGGGGTCCAGCCATGGAGAAGAGTTTAGACACTAGGATACGATAAGGAACGCACCCATTATAAAGAAATCACATTAGGATTCTCTTTTTAAGCTGTTCCTTAAAACACTAGTGCTTAGGAAATCTATTGGAGGCAGAAGCAGTCAAGGGTAGCCTAGGGTTAGGGTTAGGCTTAGGGTTACGGTTAGGTTACGGCTTAGGGTACGGGTTCGGGGAGAGTTTCGAGTACGGCATAGGGTATGGGTTAGGGTTAGGGTTAGGGTTAGTGTTAGGGTTAGGGCTCGGTTTAGGGTACAGGTTAGGATTAGGGTACGTGTTAGGGTTAGAGTAGGGGTTAGGTTTAGAGTACGCGTTAGGGTTAGGCTTGTATTAAACCTATCCCACTCTCTAGATACCCCTTAGCACGTAAAGGAATATTATTTGGGGGTCCAGCCATGGAGAAGAGTTTAGACACTAGGATAAGATAAGGAACACACCCATTATAAAGAAATCACATTAGGATTCTCTTTTTAAGCTGTTCCTTAAAACACTAGTGCTTAGGAAATCTATTGGAGGCAGAAGCAGTCAAGGGTAGCCTAGGGTTAGGGTTAGGCTTAGGGTTACGGTTAGGGTACGGGTTCGGGGAGGGGTTCGTGTACGGCATAGTGTATGTGTTAGGGTTGGGTTAGGGTTAGTATTAGGGTTAGGGCCCGATTTAGGGTACGGGTTAGGATGAGGGTACGTGTTAGGGTTAGGGTAGTGGTTAGGGTTAGGGTACGCGTTAGGGTTAGGGTAGTTATTAAACCTATCCAACTCTCTAGATACCCCTTAGCACGTAAAGGAATATTATTTGGGGGTCCAGCCATGGAGAAGAGTTTAGACACTAGGATAAGATAAGGAACACACCCATTATAAAGAAATCTCATTAGGATTCTCTTTTTAAGCTGTTCCTTAAACCACTAGTGCTTAGGAAATCTATTGGAGGCAGAAGCAGTAAAGGGTAGCCTAGGGTTAGGGTTAGGCTTAGGGTTAGGCTTAGGGTACGGCTTAGGGTACGGGTTCGGGGAGGGGTTCGGGTACGGCATAGGGTATGGGTTAGGGTTAGTGTTAGGGTTAGTGTTAGGGTTAGGGCTCGGTTTAGGGTACGGGTTAGGATTAGGGTACGTGTTAGGGTTAGGGTACGCGTTAGGGTTAGGGTATGAGTTAGGGTTAGGGTACTTATTAAACCTATCCCACTCTCTAGATACCCCTTAGCACTTAAAGGAATATTATTTGGGGGTCCAGCCATGGAGAAGAGTGTAGACACTAGGATAAGATAAGGAACACACCCATTATAAAGAAATCACATTAGGATTCTCTTTTTAAGCTGTTCCTTAAAACACTACTGCTTAGGAAATCTATTGGAGGCAGAAGCAGTCAAGGTTAGCCTAGGGTTAGGGTTAGGCTTAGGGTTAGGCTTAGGGTACGGCTTAGGGTACGGGTTTGAGGAGGGGTTCGGGTACGGCATAGGGTATGTGTTAGGGTTGGGTTAGGGTTAGTATTAGGGTTAGGGCCCGATTTAGGGTACGGGTTAGGATTAGGGTACGTGTTAGGGTTAGGATAGTGGTTAGGGTTAGGTTACGCGTTAGGGTTAGGGTAGTTATTAAACCTATCCCACTCTCTAGATACCCCTTAGCACGTAAAGGAATATTATTTGGGGGTCCAGCCATGGAGAAGAGTTTAGACACTAGGATAAGATAAGGAACACACCCATTATAAAGAAATCACATTAGGATTCTCTTTTTAAGCTGTTCCTTAAAACACTAGTGCTTAGGAAATCTATTGGAGGCAGAAGCAGTCAAGGGTAGCCTAGGGTTAGGGTTAGGCTTAGGGTTAGGCTTAGGGTACGGCTTAGGGTACGGGTTCGGGGAGGGGTTCGGGTACGGCGTAGGGTATGGGTTAGGGTTAGGGTTAGTGTTAGGGTTAGGGCTCGGTTTAGGGTACGGGTTAGGATTAGGGTACATGTTAGGGTTAGGGTAGTGGTTAGAGTTAGGGTACGCGTTAGGGTTTGGGTAGTTATTAAACCTATCCCACTCTCTAGATACCCCTTAGCACGTAAAGGAATATTATTTGGGGGTCCAGCCATGGAGAAGAGTTTAGACACTAGGATAAGATAAGGAACACACCCATTATAAAGAAATCACATTAGGATTCTCTTTTTAAGCTGTTCCTTAAAACACTAGTGCTTAGGAAATCTATTGGAGGCAGAAGCAGTCAAGGGTAGCCTAGGGTTAGGGTTAGGCTTAGGGTTAGGCTTAGGGTACGGCTTAGGGTACGGGTTCGGGGACAGGTTCGTTTACGGCATAGGGTATGGGTTAGGGTTAGTGTTAGGGTGAGTGTTAGGGTTAGGGCTCGGTTTAGGGTACGGGTTAGGATTAGGGTACGTGTTAGGGTTAGGGTAGGGGTTAGGGTTAGGGTACGCGTTAGGGTTAGGCTTGTATTAAACCTATCCCACTCTCTAGATACCCCTTAGCACGTAAAGGAATATTATTTGGGGGTCCAGCCATGGAGAAGAGTTTAGACACTAGGATAAGATAAGGAACGCACCCATTATAAAGAAATCACATTAGGATTCTCTTTTTAAGCTGTTCCTTAAAACACTAGTGCTTAGGAAATCTATTGGAGGCAGAAGCAGTCAAGGGTAGCCTAGGGTTAGGGTTAGGCTTAGGGTTAGGGTTAGGTTACGGCTTAGGGTACGGGTTCGGGGAGAGTTTCGAGTACGGCATAGGGTATGGGTTAGGGTTAGGGTTAGGGTTAGTGTTAGGGTTAGGGCTCGGTTTAGGGTACAGGTTAGGATTAGGGTACGTGTTAGGGTTAGAGTAGGGGTTAGGTTTAGGGTACGCGTTAGGGTTAGGCTTGTATTAAACCTATCCCACTCTCTAGATACCCCTTAGCACGTAAAGGAATATTATTTGGGGGTCCAGCCATGGAGAAGAGTTTAGACACTAGGATAAGATAAGGAACACACCCATTATAAAGAAATCACATTAGGATTCTCTTTTTAAGCTGTTCCTTAAAACACTAGTGCTTAGGAAATCTATTGGAGGCAGAAGCAGTCAAGGGTAGCCTAGGGTTAGGGTTAGGCTTAGGGTTACGGTTAGGGTACGGGTTCGGGGAGGGGTTCGTGTACGGCATAGTGTATGTGTTAGGGTTGGGTTAGGGTTAGTATTAGGGTTAGGGCCCGATTTAGCATACGGGTTAGGATGAGGGTACGTGTTAGGGTTAGGGTAGTGGTTAGGGTTAGGGTACGCGTTAGGGTTAGGGTAGTTATTAAACCTATCCAACTCTCTAGATACCCCTTAGCACGTAAAGGAATATTATTTGGGGGTCCAGCCATGGAGAAGAGTTTAGACACTAGGATAAGATAAGGAACACACCCATTATAAAGAAATCTCATTAGGATTCTCTTTTGAAGCTGTTCCTTAAACCACTAGTGCTTAGGAAATCTATTGGAGGCAGAAGCAGTAAAGGGTAGCCTAGGGTTAGGGTTAGGCTTAGGGTTAGGCTTAGGGTACGGCTTAGGGTACGGGTTCGGGGAGGGGTTCGGGTACGGCATAGGGTATGGGTTAGGGTTAGTGTTAGGGTTAGTGTTAGGGTTAGGGCTCGGTTTAGGGTACGGGTTAGGATTAGGGTACGTGTTAGGGTTAGGGTACGCGTTAGGGTTAGGGTATGAGTTAGGGTTAGGGTACTTATTAAACCTATCCCACTCTCTAGATACCCCTTAGCACTTAAAGGAATATTATTTGGGGGTCCAGCCATGGAGAAGAGTGTAGACACTAGGATAAGATAAGGAACACACCCATTATAAAGAAATCACATTAGGATTCTCTTTTTAAGCTGTTCCTTAAAACACTACTGCTTAGGAAATCTATTGGAGGCAGAAGCAGTCAAGGGTAGCCTAGGGTTAGGGTTAGGCTTAGGGTTAGGCTTAGGGTACGGCTTAGGGTACGGGTTTGAGGAGGGGTTCGGGTACGGCATAGGGTATGTGTTAGGGTTGGGTTAGGGTTAGTATTAGGGTTAGGGCCCGATTTAGGGTACGGGTTAGGATTAGGGTACGTGTTAGGGTTAGGATAGTGGTTAGGGTTAGGTTACGCGTTAGGGTTAGGGTAGTTATTAAACCTATCCCACTCTCTAGATACCCCTTAGCACGTAAAGGAATATTATTTGGGGGTCCAGCCATGGAGAAGAGTTTAGACACTAGGATAAGATAAGGAACACACCCATTATAAAGAAATCACATTAGGATTCTCTTTTTAAGCTGTTCCTTAAAACACTAGTGCTTAGGAAATCTATTGGAGGCAGAAGCTGTCAAGGGTAGCCTAGGGTTAGGGTTAGGCTTAGGGTTAGGCTTAGGGTACGGCTTAGGGTACGGGTTCGGGGAGGGGTTCGGGTACGGCGTAGGGTATGGGTTAGGGTTAGGGTTAGTGTTAGGGTTAGGGCTCGGTTTAGGGTACGGGTTAGGATTAGGGTACATGTTAGGGTTAGGGTAGTGGTTAGAGTTAGGGTACGCGTTAGGGTTTGGGTAGTTATTAAACCTATCCCACTCTCTAGATACCCCTTAGCACGTAAAGGAATATTATTTGGGGGTCCAGCCATGGAGAAGAGTTTAGACACTATGATAAGATAAGGAACACACCCATTATAAAGAAATCACATTAGGATTCTCTTTTTAAGCTGTTCCTTAAAACACTAGTGCTTAGGAAATCTATTGGAGGCAGAAGCAGTCAAGGGTAGCCTAGGGTTAGGGTTAGGCTTAGGGTTAGGCTTAGGGTACGGCTTAGGGTACGGGTTCGGGGACAGGTTCGTTTACGGCATAGGGTATGGGTTAGGGTTAGGGTTAGGGTGAGTGTTAGGGTTAGGGCTCGGTTTAGGGTACGGGTTAGGATTAGGGTACGTGTTAGGGTTAGGGTAGGGGTTAGGGTTAGGGTACGCGTTAGGGTTAGGCTTGTATTAAACCTATCCCACTCTCTAGATACCCCTTAGCACGTAAAGGAATATTATTTGGGGGTCCAGCCATGGAGAAGAGTTTAGACACTAGGATAAGATAAGGAACACACCCATTATAAAGAAATCACATTAGGATTCTCTTTTTAAGCTGTTCCTTAAAACACTAGTGCTTAGGAAATCTATTGGAGGCAGAAGCAGTCAAGGGTAGCCTAGGGTTAGGGTTAGGCTTAGGGTTAGGGTTAGGTTACGGCTTAGGGTACGGGTTCGGGGAGAGTTTCGAGTACGGCATAGGGTATGGGTTAGGGTTAGGGTTAGGGTTAGTGTTAGGGTTAGGGCTCGGTTTAGGGTACAGGTTAGGATTAGGGTACGTGTTAGGGTTAGAGTAGGGGTTAGGTTTAGGGTACGCGTTAGGGTTAGGCTTGTATTAAACCTATCCCACTCTCTAGATACCCCTTAGCACGTAAAGGAATATTATTTGGGGGTCCAGCCATGGAGAAGAGTTTAGACACTAGGATAAGATAAGGAACACACCCATTATAAAGAAATCACATTAGGATTCTCTTTTTAAGCTGTTCCTTGAAACACTAGTGCTTAGGAAATCTATTGGAGGCAGAAGCAGTCAAGGGTAGCCTAGGGTTAGGGTTAGGCTTAGGGTTACGGTTAGGGTACGGTTTCGGGGAGGGGTTCGTGTACGGCATAGGGTATGTGTTAGGGTTGGGTTAGGGTTAGTATTAGGGTTAGGGCCCGATTTAGGGTACGGGTTAGGATTAGGGTACGTGTTAGGGTTAGGGTAGTGGTTAGGGTTAGGGTACGCGTTAGGGTTAGGGTAGTTATTAAACCTATCCAACTCTCTAGATACCCCTTAGCACGTAAAGGAATATTATTTGGGGGTCCAGCCATAGAGAAGAGTTTAGACACTAGGATAAGATAAGGAACACACCCATTATAAAGAAATCACATTAGGATTCTCTTTTTAAGCTGTTCCTTAAAACACTAGTGCTTAGGAAAACTATTGGAGGCAGAAGCAGTCAAGGGTAGCCTAGGGTTAGGGTTAGGCTTAGGGTTAGGCTTAGGGTACGGCTTAGGGTACGGGTTCGGGGAGGGGTTCGGGTACGGCATAGGGTATGGGTTAGAGTTAGGGTTAGGGTTAGTGTTAGGTTTAGGGCTCGGTTTAGGGTACGTGTTAGGATTAGGGTACGTGTTAGGGTTAGGGTACGCGTTAGGGTTAGGGTACGCGTGAGAGTTAGGGTAGTTATTAAACCTATCCCATTCTGTATATACCCCTTAGCACGTAAAGGAATATTATTTGGGGGTCCAGCCATGGAGAAGAGTTTAGACACTAGGATAATATAAGGAACACACCCATTATAAAAAAATCACATTAGGATTCTCTTTTTAAGCTGTTCCTTAAAACACTAGTGCATAGGAAATCTATTGGAGGCAGAAGCAGTCAAGGGTAGCCTAGGGTTAGGGTTAGGCTTAGGGTACGGCTTAGGGTACGGGTTCGTGGAGGGGTTCTGGTACGGCGTAAGGTATGGGTTGGCGTTAGGGTTAGGGTTAGAGTTAGGGTTAGGTCTCGGTTTAGGGTACCGGTTAGGATTAGGGTATGTGTTAGGGTTAGGGTAGTGGTTAGGGTTAGGGTACGCGTTAGGGTTAGGATAGTTATTAAACCTATCCCTCTCTATAGATACCGCTTAGCACGTATAGGAATATTATTTGGGGGTACAGCCATGTAGAAGAGTTTAGATAGTAGGATAAGATAAGGAACACACCCATTATAAAGAAATCACATTAGGATTCTCTTTTTAAGCTGTTCCTTAAAACACTAGTGCTTAGGAAATCTATTGGAGGCAGAAGCAGTCAAGGGTAGCCTAGGGTTAGGGTTAGGCTTAGGGTTAGGGTTAGGTTAGGGCTTAGGGTACGGGTTCGGGGAGAGGTTCGAGTACGGCATACGGTATGGGTTAGGGTTAGGGTTAGGGTTAGTGTTAGGGTTAGGGCTCGGATTAGGGTAAGGGTTAGGATTAGGGTACGTGTTAGGGTTAGGGTAGGGGCTAGGGTTAGGGTATGCGTTAGGGTTAGGGTAGGTATTAAACCTATCCCACTCTCTAGATACCCTTTAGCACGTAAAGGAATATTATTTGGGGGTCCAGCCATGGAGAAGGGTTTAGACACTAGGATAAGATAAGGAACACACCCATTATAAAGAAATCACATTAGGATTCTCTTTTTATGCTGTTCCTTAAAACATTAGTGCTTAGGAAATCTATTGGAGGCAGAAGCAGTCAAGGGTAGCCTAGGGTTAGGGTTAGGCTTAGGGTTACGGTTAGGGTACGGGATCAGGTAGGGGTTCGTGTACGGCATAGGGTATGTGTTAGGGTTGGGTTAGGGTTAGTATTAGGGTTAGGGCCCGATTTAGGGTACGGGTTAGGAATAGGGTACGTGTTAGGGTTAGGATAGTGGTTAGGGTTAGGGTACGCGTTAGGGTTAAGGTAGTTATTAAACCTATCCCACTCTCTAGATACCCCTTAGCACTTAAATGAATATTATTTAGGGGTACAGCCATGGAGAAGAGTTTAGACACTAGGATAAGATAAGGAACACACCCATTATAAAGAAATCACATTAGGATTCTCTTTTTAAGCTGTTCCTTAAAACACTAGTGCTTAGGAAATCTATTGGAGGCAGAAGCAGTCAAGGGTAGCCTAGGGTTAGGGTTAGGCTTAGGGATAGCGTTCGGTTACGGCTTAGGGTACGGGTTCGGGGAGAGTTTCGAGTACGGCATAGGGTATAGGTTAGGCTTAGGGTTAGGGTTAGGGTTAGGGATAGGGCTCGGATTAGGGTAATGGTTAGGATTAGGGTACGTGTTAGGGTTAGGGTAGGGGCTAGGGTTAGGGTATGCGTTAGGGTTAGGGTAGTTATTAAACCTATCCCACTCTCTAGATACCCTTTAGCACGTAAAGGAATATTATTTGGGGGTCCAGCCATGGAGAAGGATTTAGACACTACGATAAGATAAGGAACACACCGATTATAAAGAAATCACATTAGGATTTTCTTTTTAAGCTGTTCCTTAAAACACTAGTGCTTAGGAAATCTATTGGAGGCAGAAGCAGTCAAGGGTAGCCTAGGGTTAGGGTTAGGCTTAGGGTTAGGCTTAGGGTTAGGCTTACGGTACAGGTTTGAGGAGGGGTTCGGGTACGGCGTAGGGTATGGGTTAGGGTTAGGGTTAGTGTTAGGGTTAGGGCTCGGTTTAGGGTACGGGTTAGGATTAGGGTACATGTTAGGGTTAGGGTAGTGGTTAGAGATAGGGTACGCGTTAGGGTTAGGCTAGTTATTAAACCTATCCCACTCCCTAGATACCCCTTAGCACGTAAAGGAATATTATTTGGGGGTCCAGCCATGGAGAAGAGTTTAGACTCTAGGATAAGATAAGGAACACACCCATTATAAAGAAATCACATTAAGATTCTCTTTTTAAGCTGTTCTTTAAAACACTAGTGCTTAGGAAATCTATTGGAGGCAGAAGCAGTCAAGGGTAGCCTAGGGTTAGGGTTAGGCTTAGGGTTAGGCTTAGGGTATGGCTTAGGGTACGGGTTCGTGGAGGGGTTCGGGTATGGCGTAGGGTATGGGTTAGGGTTAGGGTTAGGTTTAGTGTTAGGGTTAGGGCTCGGTTTAGGTTACGTGTTAGGATTAGGGTACGTGTTAGGGTTAGGGTACGCGTTAGGGTTAGGGTACGCGTTAGAGTTAGGGTAGTTATTAAACCTATCCCACTCTCTAGATACCACTTAGCACGTAAAGGAATATTATTTGGGGGTCCAGCCATGGAGAAGAGTTTAGACACTAGGATAAGATAAGGAACACACCCATTATAAAGAAATCACATTAGGATTCTCTTTTTAACGTGTTCCTTAAAACACTAGTGCTTAGGAAATCTATTGGAGGCAGAAGCAGTCAAGGGTAGCCTAGGGTTAGGGTTAGGCTTAGGGTTAGGGTTAGGTTAGGCCTTAGGGTACGGGTTCGGGGAGAGGTTCGAGTACGGCATAGGGTATGGGTTAGGGTTAGGGTTAGGGCTCGGATTAGGGTAAGGGTTAGGATTAGGGTACGTGTTAGGGTTAGGGTAGGGGCTAGGATTAGGGTATGCGTTAGGGTTAGGGTACTGATTAAACCTATCCCACTCTCTAGATACCCTTTAGCAGGTAAAGGAATATTATTTGGCTGTCCAGCCATGGAGAAGGGTTTATACACTACGATAAGATAAGGAACACACCCATTATAAAGAAATCACATTAGGATTTTCTTTTTAAGCTGTTCCTTAAAACACTAGTGCTTAGGAAATCTATTGGAGGCAGAAGCAGTCAAGGGTAGCCTAGGGTTAGGGTTAGGCTTAGGGTTACGGTTAGGGTACGGGTTCAGGTAGGGGTTCGTGTACGGCATAGGGTATGTGTTAGGGTTGGGTTAGGGTTAGTATTAGGGTTAGGGCCCGATTTAGGGTACGGGTTAGGATTAGGGTACGTGTTAGGGTTAGGATAGTGGTTAGGGTTAGGTTACGCGTTAGGGTTAGGGTAGTTATTAAACCTATCCCACTCTCTAGATACCCCTTAGCACGTAAAGGAATATTATTTGGGGGTCCAGCCATGGAGAAGAGTTTAGACACTAGGATAAGATAAGGAACACACCCATTATAAAGAAATCACATTAGGATTCTCTTTTTAAGCTGTTCCTTAAAACACTAGTGCTTAGGAAATCTATTGGAGGCAGAAGCAGTCAAGGGTTGCCGAGGGTTAGGGTTAGGCTTAGGGTTAGGGTTAGGTTAGGGCTTAGGGTACGGGTTCGGGGAGAGGTTCGAGTACGGCATAGGGTATGGGTTAGGGTTAGGGTTAGTGTTAGGGTTAGGGCTCGGATTAGGGTACGGGTTAGGATTAGGGTACGTGTTAGGGTTAGGGTAGGGGCTAGGGTTAGGGTATGCGTTAGGGTTAGGGTACTGATTAAACCTATCCCACTCTCTAGATACCCTTTAGCAGCTAAAGGAATATTATTTGGGGGTCCAGCCATGGAGAAGGGTTTATACACTACGATAAGATAAGGAACACACCCATTATAAAGAAATCACATTAGGATTTTCTTTTTAAGCTGTTCCTTAAAACACTAGTGCTTAGGAAATCTATTGGAGGCAGAAGCAGTCAAGGGTAGCCTAGGGTTAGGGTTAGGCTTAGGGTTACGGTTAGGGTACGGGTTCAGGTAGGGGTTCGTGTACGGCATAGGGTATGTGTTAGGGTTGGGTTAGGGTTAGTATTAGGGTTAGGGCCCGATTTAGGGTACGGGTTAGGATTAGGGTACGTGTTAGGGTTAGGATAGTGGTTAGGGTTAGGTTACGCGTTAGGGTTAGGGTAGTTATTAAACCTATCCCACTCTCTAGATACCCCTTAGCACGTAAAGGAATATTATTTGGGGGTCCAGCCATGGAGAAGAGTTTAGACACTAGGATAAGATAAGGAACACACCCATTATAAAGAAATCACATTAGGATTCTCTTTTTAAGCTGTTCCTTAAAACACTAGTGCTTAGGAAATCTATTGGAGGCAGAAGCAGTCAAGGGTAGCCTAGGGTTAGGGTTAGGCTTAGGGTTAGGGTTAGGTTAGGGCTTAGGGTACGGGTTCGGGGAGAGGTTCGAGTAGGGCATAGGGTATGGGTTAGGGTTAGGGTTAGTGTTAGGGTTAGGGCTCGGATTAGGGTACGGGTTAGGATTAGGGTACGTGTTAGGGTTAGGGTAAGGGCTAGGGTTAGGGTATGCGTTAGGGTTAGGGTAATGATTAAACCTATCCCACTCTCTAGATACCCTTTAGCAGGTAAAGGAATATTATTTGGGGGTCCAGCCATGGAGAAGGGTTTATACACTACGATAAGATAAGGAACACACCCATTATAAAGAAATCACATTAGGATTTTCTTTTTAAGCTGTTCCTTAAAACACTAGTGCTTAGGAAATCTATTGGAGGCAGAAGCAGTCAAGGGTAGCCTAGGGTTAGGGTTAGGCTTAGGGTTACGGTTAGGGTACGGGTTCAGGTAGGGGTTCGTGTACGGCATAGGGTATGTGTTAGGGTTGGGTTAGGGTTAGTATTAGGGTTAGGGCCCGATTTAGGGTACGGATTAGGATTAGGGTACGTGTTAGGGTTAGGATAGTGGTTAGGGTTAGGTTACGCGTTAGGGTTAGGGTAGTTATTAAACCTATCCCACTCTCTAGATACCCCTTAGCATGTAAAGGAATATTATTTGGGGGTCCAGCCATGGGGAAGAGTTTAGACACTAGGATAAGATAAGGAACACACCCATTATAAAGAAATCACATTAGGATCCTCTTTTTAAGCTGTTCCTTAAAACACTAGTGCTTAGGAAATCTATTGGAGGCAGAAGCAGTCAAGGGTAGCCTAGGGTTAGGGTTAGGCTTAGGGTTAGGCTTAGGGTACGGCTTAGGGTATGGGTTCGGGGAGGGGTTCGGGTACGGCGTAGGGTATGGGTTAGGGTTAGGGTTAGTGTTAGGGTTAGGGCTCGGTTTAGGGTACGTGTTAGGATTAGGGTACGTGTTAGGGTTAGGGTACACTTTAAGTTTAGGTTACGCGTTAGAGTTAGGGTAGTTATTAAACCTATCCCACTCTCTAGATAGCCCTTAGCACGTAAAGGAATATTATTTGGGGGTCCAGTCATGGAGGAGAGTTTAGACACTAGGATAAGATAAGGAACACACCCATTATAAAGAAATCACATTAGGATTCTCTTTTTAAGCTGTTCCTTAAAACACTAGTGCTTAGGAAATCTATTGGAGGCAGAAGCAGTAAAGGGTAGCCTAGGGTTAGGGTTAGGCTTAGGGTTAGGCTTAGGGTACGGCTTAGGGTACGGGTTCGGGGAGGGGTTCGGGTACGGCATAGGGTATGGGTTAGGGTTAGGGTTCGGGTTAGTGTTAGGGTTAGGGCTCGGTTTAGGGTACGGGTTAGGATTAGGGTACGTGTTAGGGTTAGGGTACGCGTTAGGGTTAGGGTACGCGTTAGAGTTAGGGTAGTTATTAAACCTATCCCACTCTGTATATACCCCTTAGCACGTAAAGGAATATTATTTGGGGGTCCAGCCATGGAGAAGAGTTTAGACACTAGGATAATATGAGGAACACACCCATTATAAAAAAATCACATTAGGATTCTCTTTTTAAGCTGTTCCTTAAAACACTAGTGCATAGGAAATCTATTGGAGGCAGAAGCAGTCAAGGGTAGCCTAGGGTTAGGGTTAGGCTTAGGGTACGGCTTAGGGTACGGGTTCGTGGAGGGGTTCTCGTACGGCGTAGGGTATGGGTTGGGGTTAGGGTTAGGGTTAGTGTTAGGGTTAGGGCTCGGTTTAGGGTACGGGTTAGGATTAGGGTACATGTTAGGGTTAGGGTAGTGGTTAGAGATAGGGTACGCGTTAGGGTTAGGGTAGTTATTAAACCTATCCCACTCTCTAGATACCCCTTAGCACGTAAAGGAATATTATTTGGGGGTCCAGCCATGGAGAAGAGTTTAGATTCTAGGATAAGATAAGGAACACACCCATTATAAAGAAATCACATTAGGATTCTCTTTTTAAGCTGTTCTTTAAAACACTAGTGCTTAGGAAATCTATTGGAGGCAGAAGCAGTCAAGGGTAGCCTAGGGTTAGGGTTAGGCTTAGGGTTAGGCTTAGGGTACGGCTTAGGGTACGGGTTCGTGGAGGGGTTCGGGTATGGCGTAGGGTATGGGTTAGGGTTAGGGTTAGGTTTAGTGTTAGGGTTAGGGCTCGGTTTAGGTTACGTGTTAGGATTAGGGTACGTGTTAGGGTTAGGGTACGCGTTAGGGTTAGGGTACGCGTTAGAGTTAGGGTAGTTATTAAACCTATCCCACTCTCTAGATACCACTTAGCACGTAAAGGAATATTATTTGGGGGTCCAGCCATGGAGAAGAGTTTAGACACTAGGATAAGATAAGGAACACACCCATTATAAAGAAATCACATTAGGATTCTCTTTTTAAGCTGTTCCTTAAAACACTAGTGCTTAGGAAATCTATTGGAGGCAGAAGCAGTCAAGGGTAGCCTAGGGTTAGGGTTAGGCTTAGGGTTAGGGTTAGGTTAGGGCTTAGGGTACGGGTTAGGGGAGAGGTTCGAGTACGGCATAGGGTATGGGTTAGGGTTAGGGTTAGTGTTAGGGTTAGGGCCCGGATTAGGGTACGGGTTAGGATTAGGGTACGTGTTAGGTTTAGGGTAGGGGCTAGGATTAGGGTATGCGTTAGGGTTAGGGTACTGATTAAACCTATCCCACTCTCTAGGTACCCTTTAGCAGGTAAAGGAATATTATTTGGGGGTCCAGCCATGGAGAAGGGTTTATACACTACGATAAGATAAGGAACACACCCATTATAAAGAAATCACATTAGGATTTTCTTTTTAAGCTGTTCCTTAAAACACTAGTGCTTAGGAAATCTATTGGAGGCAGAAGCAGTCAAGGGTAGCCTAGGGTTAGGGTTAGGCTTAGGGTTACGGTTAGGGTACGGGTTCAGGTAGGGGTTCGTGTACGGCATAGGGTATGTGTTAGGGTTGGGTTAGGGTTAGTATTAGGGTTAGGGCCCGATTTAGGGTACGGGTTAGGATTAGGGTACGTGTTAGGGTTAGGATAGTGGTTAGGGTTAGGTTACGCGTTAGGGTTAGGGTAGTTATTAAACCTATCCCACTCTCTAGATACCCCTTAGCACGTAAAGGAATATTATTTGGGGGTCCAGCCATGGAGAAGAGTTTAGACACTAGGATAAGATAAGGAACACACCCATTATAAAGAAATCACATTAGGATTCTCTTTTTAAGCTGTTCCTTAAAACACTAGTGCTTAGGAAATCTATTGGAGGCAGAAGCATTCAAGGGTTGCCTAGGGTTAGGGTTAGGCTTAGGGTTAGGGTTAGGTTAGGGCTTAGGTTACGGGTTCGGGGAGAGGTTCGAGTACGGCATAGGGTATGGGTTAGGGTTAGGGTTAGTGTTAGGGTTAGGGCTCGGATTAGGGTACGGGTTAGGATTAGGGTACGTGTTAGGGTTAGGGTAGGGGCTAGGGTTAGGGTATGCGTTAGGGTTAGGGTACTGATTAAACCTATCCCACTCTCTAGATACCCTTTAGCAGGTAAAGGAATATTATTTGGGGGTCCAGCCATGGAGAAGGGTTTATACACTACGATAAGATAAGGAACACACCCATTATAAAGAAATCACATTAGGATTTTCTTTTTAAGCTGTTCCTTAAAACACTAGTGCTTAGGAAATCTATTGGAGGCAGAAGCAGTCAAGGGTAGCCTAGGGTTAGGGTTAGGCTTAGGGTTACGGTTAGGGTACGGGTTCAGGTAGGGGTTCGTGTACGGCATAGGGTATGTGTTAGGGTTGGGTTAGGGTTAGTATTAGGGTTAGGGCCCGATTTAGGGTACGGGTTAGGATTAGGGTACGTGTTAGGGTTACGATAGTGGTTAGGGTTAGGTTACGCGTTAGGGTGAGGGTAGTTATTAAACCTATCCCACTCTCTAGATAATCCTTAGCACGTAAAGGAATATTATTTGGGGGTCCAGCCATGGAGAAGAGTTTAGACACTAGGATAAGATAAGGAACACACCCATTATAAAGAAATCACATTAGGATTCTCTTTTTAAGCTGTTCCTTAAAACACTAGTGCTTAGGAAATCTATTGGAGGCAGAAGCAGTCAAGGGTAGCCTAGGGTTAGGGTTAGGCTTAGGGTTAGGCTTAGGGTACGGCTTAGGGTACGGGTTCGGGGAGGGGTTCGGGTACGGCGTAGGGTATGGGTTAGGGTTAGGGTTAGTGTTAGGGTTAGGGCTCGGTTTAGGGTACGTGTTAGGATTAGGGTACGTGTTAGGGTTAGGGTACACGTTAGGTTTAGGTTACGCGTTAGAGTTAGGGTAGTTATTAAACCTATCCCACTCTCTAGATAGCCCTTAGCCCGTAAAGGAATATTCTTTGGGGGTCCAGCCATGGAGAAGAGTTTAGACACTAGGATAAGATAAGGAACACACCCATTATAAAGAAATCACATTAGGATTCTCTTTTTAAGCTGTTCCTTAAAACACTAGTGCTTAGGAAATCTATTGGAGGCAGAAGCAGTAAAGGGTAGCCTAGGGTTAGGGTTAGGCTTAGGGTTAGGTTTAGGGTACGGCTTAGGGTACGGGTTCGGGGAGGGGTTCGGGTACGGCATAGGGTATGGGTTAGGGTTAGGGTTAGTGTTAGGGTTAGGGCTCGGATTAGGGTACGGGTTAGGATTAGGGTACGTGTTAGGGTTAGGGTAGGGGCTAGGATTAGGGTATGCGTTAGGGTTAGGGTACTGATTAAACCTATCCCACTCTCTAGATACCCTTTAGCAGGTAAAGGAATATTATTTGGGGGTCCAGCCATGGAGAAGGGTTTATACACTACGATAAGATAAGGAACACACCCATTATAAAGAAATCACATTAGGATTTTCTTTTTAAGCTGTTCCTTAAAACACTAGTGCTTAGGAAATCTATTGGAGGCAGAAGCAGTCAAGGGTAGCCTAGGGTTAGGGTTAGGCTTAGGGTTACGGTTAGGGTACGGGTTCAGGTAGGGGTTCGTGTACGGCATAGGGTATGTGTTAGGGTTGGGTTAGGGTTAGTATTAGGGTTAGGGCCCGATTTAGGGTACGGGTTAGGATTAGGGTACGTGTTAGGGTTAGGATAGTGGTTAGGGTTAGGTTACGCGTTAGGGTTAGGGTAGTTATTAAACCTATCCCACTCTCTAGATACCCCTTAGCACGTAAAGGAATATTATTTGGGGGTCCAGCCATGGAGAAGAGTTTAGACACTAGGATAAGATAAGGAACACACCCATTATAAAGAAATCACATTAGGATTCTCTTTTTAAGCTGTTCCTTAAAACACTAGTGCTTAGGAAATCTATTGGAGGCAGAAGCAGTCAAGGGTAGCCTAGGGTTAGGGTTAGGCTTAGGGTTAGGCTTAGGGTACGGCTTAGGGTACGGGTTCGGGGAGGGGTTCGGGTACGGCGTAGGGTATGGGTTAGGGTTAGGGTTAGTGTTAGGGTTAGGGCTCGGTTTAGGGTACGTGTTAGGATTAGGGTACGTGTTAGGGTTAGGGTACACGTTAGGTTTAGGTTACGCGTTAGAGTTAGGGTAGTTATTAAACCTATCCCACTCTCTAGATAGCCCTTAGCACGTAAAGGAATATTATTTGGGGGTCCAGCCATGGAGGAGAGTTTAGACACTAGGATAAGATAAGGAACACACCCATTATAAAGAAATCACATTAGGATTCTCTTTTTAAGCTGTTCCTTAAAACACTAGTGCTTAGGAAATCTATTGGAGGCACAAGCAGTCAAGGGTAGCCTAGGGTTAGGGTTAGGCTTAGGGTTAGGCTTAGGGTACGGCTTAGGGTACGGGTTCGGGGAGGGGTTCGGGTACGGCATAGGGTATGGGTTAGGGTTAGGGTTCGGGTTAGTGTTAGGGTTAGGGCTCGGTTTAGGGTACGTGTTAGGATTAGGGTACGTGTTAGGGTTAGGGTATGCGTTAGGGTTAGGGTACGCGTTAGAGTTAGGGTAGTTATTAAACATATCCCACTCTGTATATACCCCTTAGCACGTAAAGGAATATTATTTGGGGGTCCAGCCATGGAGAAGAGTTTAGACACTAGGATAATATGAGGAACACACCCATTATAAAAAAATCACATTAGGATTCTCTTTTTAAGCTGTTCCTTAAAACACTAGTGCATAGGAAATCTATTGGAGGCAGAAGCAGTCAAGGGTAGCCTAGGGTTAGGGTTAGGCTTAGGGTACGGCTTAGGGTACGGGTTCGTGGAGAGGTTCTGGTACGGCGTAGGGTATGGGTTGGGGTTAGGGTTAGGGTTAGTGTTAGGGTTAGGGCTCGGTTTAGGGTACGGGTTAGGATTAGGGTACGTGTTAGGGTTAGGGTAGTGGTTAGGGTTAGGGTACGCGTTAGGGTTAGGATAGTTATTAAACCTATCCCACTCTATAGACACCCCTTAGCACGTATAGGAATATTATTTGGGGGTACAGCCATGGAGAAGAGTTTACATAGTAGGATAAGATAAGGAACACACCCATTATAAAGAAATCACATTAGGATTCTCTTTTTAAGCTGTTCCTTAAAACACTAGTGCTTAGGAAATCTATTGGAGGCAGAAGCAGTCAAGGTTAGCCTAGGGTTAGGGTTAGGCTTAGGGTTAGGGTTAGGTTAGGGCTTAGGGTATGGGTTCGGGGAGAGGTTCGAGTACGGCATAGGGTATGGGTTAGGGTTAGGGTTAGGGTTAGTATTAGGGTTAGGGCCCGATTTAGGGTACGGGTTAGGATTAGGGTACGTGTTAGGGTTAGGGTAGGGGTTAGGGTTAGGGTACGCATTAGGTTTAGAGTACTTATTAAACGTATCCCACTCTCTAGATACCCCTTAGCACGTAAAGGAATATTATTTGGGGGTCCAGCCATGGAGAAGAGTTTAGACTCTAGGATAAGATAAGGAACACACCCATTATAAAGAAATCACATTAGGATTCTCTTTTTAAGCTGTTCCTTAAAACACTAGTGCTTAGGAAATCTATTGGAGGCAGAAGCAGTCAAGGGTAGCCTAGGGTTAGGGTTAGGCTTAGGGTTAGGCTTAGGGTACGGCTTACGGTACAGGTTTGAGGAGGGGTTCGGGTACGGCATAGGGTATGGGTTAGGGTTAGGGTTAGTGTTAGGGTTAGGGCTCGGTTTAGGGTACGGGTTAGGATTAGGGTACATGTTAGGGTTAGGGTAGTGGTTAGAGTTAGGGTACGCGTTAGGGTTAGGGTAGTTATTAAACCTATCCCACTCTCTAGATACCCCTTAGCACGTAAAGGAATATTATTTGGGGGTCCAGCCATGGAGAAGAGTTTAGACTCTAGGATAAGATAAGGAACACACCCATTATAAAGAAATCACATTAGGATTCTCTTTTTAAGCTGTTCTTTAAAACACTAGTGCTTAGGAAATCTATTGGAGGCAGAAGCAGTCAAGGGAAGCCTAGGGTTAGGGTTAGGCTTAGGGTTAGGCTTAGGGTACGGCTTAGGGTACGGGTTCGGGGAGGGGTTCGGGTACGGCGTAGGGTATGGGTTAGGGTTAGGGTAATAGTAAGTGTTAGGGTTAGGGCTCGGTTTAGGGTACGGGTTAGGATTAGGGTACGTGTTAGGGTTAGGGTACGCGTTAGGGTTAGGGTATGCGTTAGGGTTAGGGTACTGATTAAACCTATCCCACTCTCTAGATACCCCTTAGCACTTAAAGGAATATTATTTGGGGGTCCAGCCAAGGAGAAGAGTTTAGACACTAGGATAAGATAAGGAACACACCCATTATAAAGAAATCACATTAGGATTCTCTTTTTAAGCTGTTCCTTAAAACACTAGTGCTTAGGAAATCTACTAGAGGCAGAAGCAGTCAAGGTTAGCCTAGGTTTAGGGTTAGGCTTAGGGTTAGGCTTAGGGTACGGCTTAGGGTACGGGTTCGGGGAGGGCTTCGGGTACGGCGTAGGGTATGGCTTAGGGTTAGGGTTAGTGTTAGGGTTAGGGCTCGGTTTAGGGTACGGTTTATGAATAGGGGACGTGTTAGGGTTAGGGTAGGGGTTAGGGTTAGGGTACGCGTTAGGGTTAGGTTAGTGATTAAACCTATCCCACTCTCTAGATACCCCTTAGCACGTAAAGGAATATTATTTGGGGGTCCAGCCATGGAGAAGAGTTTAGACACTAGGATTAGATAAGGAACACACACATTATAAAGAAATAACATTAGGATTCTCTTTTTAAGCTGTTCCTTAAAACACTAGTGCATAGGAAATCTATTGGAGGCAGAAGCAGTCAAGGGTAGCCTAGGGTTAGGGTTAGGCTTAGGGTACGGCTTAGGGTACGGGTTCGTGGAGGGGTTCTGGTACGGCGTAGGTTATGGGTTGGGGTTAGGGTTAGGGTTAGTGTTAGGGTTAGGGCTCGGTTTAGGGTACGGGTTAGGATTAGGGTACGTGTTAGGGTTAGGGTAGTGGTTAGGGTTAGGGTACGCGTTAGGGTTAGGATAGTTATTAAACCTATCCCACTCTATAGATACCCCTTAGCACGTATAGGAATATTATTTGGTGTACAGCCATGGAGAAGAGTTTAGATAGTAGGATAAGATAAGGAACACACCCATTATAAAGAAATCACATTAGGATTCTCTTTTTAAGCTGTTCCTTAAAACACTAGTGCTTAGGAAATCTATTGGAGGCAGAAGCAGTCAAGGGTAGCCTAGGGTTAGGGTTAGGCTTAGGGTTAGGGTTAGGTTAGGGCTTAGGGTACGGGTTCGGGGAGAGGTTCGAGTACGGCATAGGGTATGGGTTAGGGTTAGGGTTAGGGTTAGTGTTAGGGTTAGGGCTCGGATTAGTGTAAGGGTTAGGATTAGGGTACGTGTTAGGGTTAGGGTAGGGGCTAGGGTTAGGGTATGCGTTATGGTTAGGGTAGTTATTAAACCTATCCCACTCTCTAGATACCCTTTAGCAGGTAAAGGAATATTATTTGGGGGTCCATCCATGGAGAAGAGTTTAGACACTAGGATAAGATAAGGAACACACCCATTATAAAGAAATCACATTAGGATTCTCTTTTTAAGCTGTTCCTTAAAACACTAGTGTTTAGGAAATCTACTAGAGGCAGAAGCAGTCAAGGTTAGGCTAGGGTTAGGGTTAGGCTTAGGGTTAGGCTTAGGGTACAGCTTAGGGTACGGGTTCGGGGAGGGCTTCGGGTACGGCGTAGGGTATGGCTTAGGGTTAGGGTTAGTGTTAGGGTTAGGGCTCGGTTTAGGGTACGGTTTATGATTAGGGTACGTGTTAGGGTTAGGGTAGGGGTTAGGGTTAGGGTACGCGTTAGGGTTAGGTTAGTGATTAAACCTATCCCACTCTCTAGATACCCCTTAGCACGTAAAGGAATATTATTTGGGGGTCCAGCCATGGAGAAGAGTTTAGACACTAGGATTAGATAAGGAACACACACATTATAAAGAAATAACATTAGGATTCTCTTTTTAAGCTGTTCCTTAAAACACTAGTGCATAGGAAATCTATTGGAGGCAGAAGCAGTCAAGGGTAGCCTAGGGTTAGGGTTAGGCTTAGGGTACGGCTTAGGGTACGGGTTCGTGGAGGGGTTCTGGTACGGCGTAGGGTATGGGTTGGGGTTAGGGTTAGGGTTAGTGTTAGGGTTAGGGCTCGGTTTAGGGTACGGGTTAGGATTAGGGTACGTGTTAGGGTTAGGGTAGTGGTTAGGGTTAGGGTACGCGTTAGGGTTAGGATAGTTATTAAACCTATCCCACTCTATA
Organism: Balaenoptera physalus; assembly: GCF_965194825.1. Classification (NCBI taxonomy): domain Eukaryota; kingdom Metazoa; phylum Chordata; class Mammalia; order Artiodactyla; family Balaenopteridae; genus Balaenoptera; species Balaenoptera physalus. The sequence continues at coordinate 35,557 of NW_028124719.1, forward strand.
GATACCCCTTAGCACGTATAGGAATATTATTTGGGCGTACAGCCATTGAGAAGAGTTTAGATAGTAGGATAAGATAAGGAACACACCCATTATAAAGAAATCACATTAGGATTCTCTTTTTAAGCTGTTCCTTAAAACACTAGTGCTTAGGAAATCTATTGGAGGCAGAAGCAGTCAAGGGTAGCCTAGGGTTAGGGTTAGGCTTAGGGTTAGGCTTAGGGTACGGCTTAGGGTACGGGTTCGGGGAGGGGTTCGGGTAAGGCGTAGGGTATGGGTTAGGGTTAGGGTTAGTGTTAGGGTTAGGGCTCGGTTTAGGGTACGTGTTAGGATTAGGGTACGTGTTAGGGTTAGGGTACACGTTAGGTTTAGGTTACGCGTTAGAGTTAGTGTAGTTATTAAACCTATCCCACTCTCTAGATACCCCTTAGCACGTAAAGGAATATTATTTGGGGGTCCAGCCATGGAAAAAATTTAGACACTAGGATAAGATAAGGAACACACCCATTATAAAGAAATCACATTAGGATTCTCTTTTTAAGCTGTTCCTTAAAACACTAGTGCTTAGGAAATCTATTGGAGGCAGAAGCCGTCAAGGGTAGCCTAGGGTTAGGGTTAGGCTTAGAGTTAGGCTTAGGGTACGGCTTAGGTTATGGGTTCGTGGACAGGTTCGTGTACGGCATAGGGTATGGGTTAGGGTTAGGGTTAGGGTTAGTTTTAGGGTTAGGGCTCGGTTTAGGGTACGGGTTAGGATTAGGGAACGTGTTAGGGTTAGGGTAGGGGTTAGGGTTAGGATACGCGTTAGGGTTAGGCTTGTATTAAACCTATCCCACTCTCTAGATACCCCTTAGCACGTAAAGGAATATTATTTGGGGGTCCAGCCATGGAGAAGAGTTTAGACACTAGGATAAGATAAGGAACACACCCATTATAAAGAAATCACATTAGAGTTCTCTTTTTAAGCTGTTCCTTAAAACACTAGTGCTTAGGAAATCTATTGGAGGCAGAAGCATTCAATGTAGCCTTGGGTTAGGGTTAGGCTTAGGGTACAGCTTAGGGTATGGGTTCGGGGAGGGGTTCAGGTACGGCGTAGGGTATGGGTTAGGGTTAGGGTTAGGGTTAGTGTTAGGGTTAGGGCTCGGTTTAGGGTACGTGTTAGTATTAGGGTACGTGTTAGGGTTAGGGTACACTTTAGAGTTAGGGTACGCGTTAGAGTTAGGGTAGTTATTAAACCTATCCCACTCTCTAGATACCCCTTAGCACGTAAAGGAATATTATTTGGGGGTCCAGCCATGGAGAAGAGTTTAGACACTAGGATAAGATAAGGAACACACCCATTATAAAGAAATCACATTAGGATCCTCTTTTTAAGCTGTTCCTTAAAACACTAGTGCTTAGGAAATCTATTGGAGGCAGAAGAAGTCAAGGGTAGCCTAGGGTTAGGGTTAGGCTTAGGGTTAGGGTTAGGTTAGGGCTTAGGGTACGGGTTCGGGGAGAGATTCGAGTACGGCATAGGGTATGGGTTAGGGTTAGGGTTAGGGTTAGTGTTAGGGTTAGGGCTCGGATTAGGGTAAGGGTTAGGATTAGGGTACGTGTTAGGGTTAGGGTAGGGGCTAGGGTTAGGGTATGCGTTATGGTTAGGGTAGTTATTAAACCTATCCCACTCTCTAGATACCCTTTAGCAGGTAAAGGAATATTATTTGGGGGTCCATCCATGGAGAAGAGTTTAGACACTAGGATAAGATAAGGAACACACCCATTATAAAGAAATCACATTAGGATTCTCTTTTTAAGCTGTTCCTTAAAACACTAGTGCTTAGGAAATCTACTAGAGGCAGAAGCAGTCAAGGTTAGGCTAGGGTTAGGGTTAGGCTTAGGGTTAGGCTTAGGGTACAGCTTAGGGTACGGGTTCGGGGAGGGCTTCGGGTACGGCGTAGGGTATGGCTTAGGGTTAGGGTTAGTGTTAGGTTTAGGGCTCGGTTTAGGGTACGGTTTATGATTAGGGTACGTGTTAGGATTAGGGTAGGGGTTAGCGTTAGGGTACGCGTTAGGGTTAGGTTAGTGATTAAACCTATCCCACTCTCTAGATACCCCTTAGCACGTAAAGGAATATTATTTGGGGGTCCAGCCATGGAGAAGAGTTTAGACACTAGGATTAGATAAGGAACACACACATTATAAAGAAATAACATTAGGATTCTCTTTTTAAGCTGTTCCTTAAAACACTAGTGCATAGGAAATCTATTGGAGGCAGAAGCAGTCAAGGGTAGCCTAGGGTTAGGGTTAGGCTTAGGGTACGGCTTAGGGTACGGGTTCGTGGAGGGGTTCTGGTACGGCGTAGGGTATGGGTTGGGGTTAGGGTTAGGGTTAGTGTTAGGGTTAGGGCTCGGTTTAGGGTACGGTTTAGGATTAGGGTACGTGTTAGGGTTAGGGTAGTGGTTAGGGTTAGGGTACGCGTTAGGGTTAGGATAGTTATTAAACCTATCCCACTCTATAGATACCCCTTAGCACGTATAGGAATATTATTTGGGGGTACAGCCATGGAGATGAGTTTACATAGTAGGATAAGATAAGGAACACACCCATTATAAAGAAATCACATTAGGATTCTCTTTTTAAGCTGTTCCTTAAAACACTAGTGCTTAGGAAATCTATTGGAGGCAGAAGCAGTCAAGGGTAGCCTGGGGTTAGGGTTAGGCTTAGGGTTAGGGTTAGGTTAGGGCTTAGGGTACGGGTTCGGGGAGAGGTTCGAATACGGCATAGGGTATGGGTTAGGGTTAGGGTTAGGGTTAGTGTTAGGGTTAGGGCTCGGATTAGGGTAAGGGTTAGGATTAGGGTACGTGTTAGGGTTAGGGTAGGGGCTCGGGTTAGGGTATGCGTTAGGGTTAGGGTAGTTATTAAACCTATCCCACTCTCTAGATACCCTTTAGCAGGTAAAGGAATATTATTTGGGGGTCCAGCCATGGAGAAGGGTTTATACACTACGATAAGATAAGGAACACACTCATTATAAAGAAATCACATTAGGATTTTCTTTTTAAGCTGTTCCTTAAAACACTAGTGCTTAGGAAATCTGTTGGAGGCAGAAGCAGTCAAGGGTAGCCTAGGGTTAGGGTTAGGCTTAGGGTTACGGTTAGGGTAGGGGTTCAGGTAGGGGTTCGTGTACGGCATAGGGTATGTGTTAGGGTTGGGTTAGGGTTAGTATTAGGGTTAGGGCCCGATTTAGGGTACGGGTTAGGATTAGGGTACGTGTTAGGGTTTGGATAGTGGTTAGGGTTAGGTTACGCGTTAGGGTTAGGGTAGTTATTAAACCTATCCCACTCTCTAGATACCCCTTAGCACGTAAAGGAATATTATTTGGGGGTCCAGCCATGGAGAAGAGTTTAGACACTAGGATAAGATAAGGAACACACCTATTATAAAGAAATCACATTAGGATTCTCTTTTTAAGCTGTTCCTTAAAACACTAGTGCTTAGGAAATCTATTGGAGGCAGAAGCAGTCAAGGGTAGCCTAGGTTTAGGGTTAGGCTTAGGGTTAGGCTTAGGGTACGGCTTAGGGTACGGGTTCGGGGAGGGGTTCGGGTAAGGCGTAGGGTATGGGTTAGGGTTAGGGTTATTGTTAGGGTTAGGGCTCGGTTTAGGGTACGTGTTAGGATTAGGGTACGTGTTAGGGTTAGGGTACACGTTAGGTTTAGGTTACGCGTTAGAGTTAGTGTAGTTATTAAACCTATCCCACTCTCTAGATACCCCTTAGCACGTAAAGGAATATTATTTGGGGGTCCAGCCATGGAGAAGAATTTAGACACTAGGATAAGATAAGGAACACACCCATTATAAAGAAATCACATTAGGATTCTCTTTTTAAGCTGTTCCTTAAAACACTAGTGCTTAGGAAATCTATTGGAGGCAGAAGCAGTCAAGGGTAGCCTAGGGTTAGGGTTAGGCTTAGAGTTAGGCTTAGGGTACGGCTTAGGTTATGGGTTCGTGGACAGGTTCGTGTACGGCATAGGGTATGGGTTAGGGTTAGGGTTAGGGTTAGTTTTAGGGTTAGGGCTCGGTTTAGGGTACGGGTTAGGATTAGGGAACGTGTTAGGGTTAGGGTAGGGGTTAGGGTTAGGATACGCGTTAGGGTTAGGCTTGTATTAAACCTATCCCACTCTCTAGATACCCCTTAGCACGTAAAGGAATATTATTTGGGGGTCCAGCCATGGAGAAGAGTTTAGACACTAGGATAAGATAAGGAACACACCCATTATAAAGAAATCACATTAGAGTTCTCTTTTTAAGCTGTTCCTTAAAACACTAGTGCTTAGGAAATCTATTGGAGGCAGAAGCATTCAATGTAGCCTTGGGTTAGGGTTAGGCTTAGGGTACAGCTTAGGGTATGGGTTCGGGGAGGGGTTCAGGTACGGCGTAGGGTATGGGTTAGGGTTAGGGTTAGGGTTAGTGTTAGGGTTAGGGCTCGGTTTAGGGTACGTGTTAGTATTAGGGTACGTGTTAGGGTTAGGGTACACTTTAGAGTTAGGGTACGCGTTAGAGTTAGGGTAGTTATTAAACCTATCCCACTCTCTAGATACCCCTTAGCACGTAAAGGAATATTATTTGGGGGTCCAGCCATGGAGAAGAGTTTAGACACTAGGATAAGATAAGGAACACACCCATTATAAAGAAATCACATTAGGATCCTCTTTTTAAGCTGTTCCTTAAAACACTAGTGCTTAGGAAATCTATTGGAGGCAGAAGAAGTCAAGGGTAGCCTAGGGTTAGGGTTAGGCTTAGGGTTAGGGTTAGGTTAGGGCTTAGGGTACGGGTTCGGGGAGAGATTCGAGTACGGCATAGGGTATGGGTTAGGGTTAGGGTTAGGGTTAGTGTTAGGGTTAGGGCTCGGATTAGGGTAAGGGTTAGGATTAGGGTACGTGTTAGGGTTAGGGTAGGGGCTAGGGTTAGGGTATGCGTTATGGTTAGGGTAGTTATTAAACCTATCCCACTCTCTAGATACCCTTTAGCAGGTAAAGGAATATTATTTGGGGGTCCATCCATGGAGAAGAGTTTAGACACTAGGATAAGATAAGGAACACACCCATTATAAAGAAATCACATTAGGATTCTCTTTTTAAGCTGTTCCTTAAAACACTAGTGCTTAGGAAATCTACTAGAGGCAGAAGCAGTCAAGGTTAGGCTAGGGTTAGGGTTAGGCTTAGGGTTAGGCTTAGGGTACAGCTTAGGGTACGGGTTCGGGGAGGGCTTCGGGTACGGCGTAGGGTATGGCTTAGGGTTAGGGTTAGTGTTAGGTTTAGGGCTCGGTTTAGGGTACGGTTTATGATTAGGGTACGTGTTAGGATTAGGGTAGGGGTTAGCGTTAGGGTACGCGTTAGGGTTAGGTTAGTGATTAAACCTATCCCACTCTCTAGATACCCCTTAGCACGTAAAGGAATATTATTTGGGGGTCCAGCCATGGAGAAGAGTTTAGACACTAGGATTAGATAAGGAACACACACATTATAAAGAAATAACATTAGGATTCTCTTTTTAAGCTGTTCCTTAAAACACTAGTGCATAGGAAATCTATTGGAGGCAGAAGCAGTCAAGGGTAGCCTAGGGTTAGGGTTAGGCTTAGGGTACGGCTTAGGGTACGGGTTCGTGGAGGGGTTCTGGTACGGCGTAGGGTATGGGTTGGGGTTAGGGTTAGGGTTAGTGTTAGGGTTAGGGCTCGGTTTAGGGTACGGTTTAGGATTAGGGTACGTGTTAGGGTTAGGGTAGTGGTTAGGGTTAGGGTACGCGTTAGGGTTAGGATAGTTATTAAACCTATCCCACTCTATAGATACCCCTTAGCACGTATAGGAATATTATTTGGGGGTACAGCCATGGAGATGAGTTTACATAGTAGGATAAGATAAGGAACACACCCATTATAAAGAAATCACATTAGGATTCTCTTTTTAAGCTGTTCCTTAAAACACTAGTGCTTAGGAAATCTATTGGAGGCAGAAGCAGTCAAGGGTAGCCTGGGGTTAGGGTTAGGCTTAGGGTTAGGGTTAGGTTAGGGCTTAGGGTACGGGTTCGGGGAGAGGTTCGAATACGGCATAGGGTATGGGTTAGGGTTAGGGTTAGGGTTAGTGTTAGGGTTAGGGCTCGGATTAGGGTAAGGGTTAGGATTAGGGTACGTGTTAGGGTTAGGGTAGGGGCTCGGGTTAGGGTATGCGTTAGGGTTAGGGTAGTTATTAAACCTATCCCACTCTCTAGATACCCTTTAGCAGGTAAAGGAATATTATTTGGGGGTCCAGCCATGGAGAAGGGTTTATACACTACGATAAGATAAGGAACACACTCATTATAAAGAAATCACATTAGGATTTTCTTTTTAAGCTGTTCCTTAAAACACTAGTGCTTAGGAAATCTGTTGGAGGCAGAAGCAGTCAAGGGTAGCCTAGGGTTAGGGTTAGGCTTAGGGTTACGGTTAGGGTAGGGGTTCAGGTAGGGGTTCGTGTACGGCATAGGGTATGTGTTAGGGTTGGGTTAGGGTTAGTATTAGGGTTAGGGCCCGATTTAGGGTACGGGTTAGGATTAGGGTACGTGTTAGGGTTTGGATAGTGGTTAGGGTTAGGTTACGCGTTAGGGTTAGGGTAGTTATTAAACCTATCCCACTCTCTAGATACCCCTTAGCACGTAAAGGAATATTATTTGGGGGTCCAGCCATGGAGAAGAGTTTAGACACTAGGATAAGATAAGGAACACACCTATTATAAAGAAATCACATTAGGATTCTCTTTTTAAGCTGTTCCTTAAAACACTAGTGCTTAGGAAATCTATTGGAGGCAGAAGCAGTCAAGGGTAGCCTAGGTTTAGGGTTAGGCTTAGGGTTAGGCTTAGGGTACGGCTTAGGGTACGGGTTCGGGGAGGGGTTCGGGTAAGGCGTAGGGTATGGGTTAGGGTTAGGGTTATTGTTAGGGTTAGGGCTCGGTTTAGGGTACGTGTTAGGATTAGGGTACGTGTTAGGGTTAGGGTACACGTTAGGTTTAGGTTACGCGTTAGAGTTAGTGTAGTTATTAAACCTATCCCACTCTCTAGATACCCCTTAGCACGTAAAGGAATATTATTTGGGGGTCCAGCCATGGAGAAGAATTTAGACACTAGGATAAGATAAGGAACACACCCATTATAAAGAAATCACATTAGGATTCTCTTTTTAAGCTGTTCCTTAAAACACTAGTGCTTAGGAAATCTATTGGAGGCAGAAGCAGTCAAGGGTAGCCTAGGGTTAGGGTTAGGCTTAGAGTTAGGCTTAGGGTACGGCTTAGGTTATGGGTTCGTGGACAGGTTCGTGTACGGCATAGGGTATGGGTTAGGGTTAGGGTTAGGGTTAGTTTTAGGGTTAGGGCTCGGTTTAGGGTACGGGTTAGGATTAGGGTACGTGTTAGGGTTAGGGTAGGGGTTAGGGTTAGGATACGCGTTAGGGTTAGGCTTGTATTAAACCTATCCCACTCTCTAGATACCCCTTAGCACGTAAAGGAATATTATTTGGGGGTCCAGCCATGGAGAAGAGTTTAGACACTAGGATAAGATAAGGAACACACCCATTATAAAGAAATCACATTAGAGTTCTCTTTTTAAGCTGTTCCTTAAAACACTAGTGCTTAGGAAATCTATTGGAGGCAGAAGCAGTCAATGTAGCCTTGGGTTAGGGTTAGGCTTAGGGTTAGGCTTAGGGTACGGCTTAGGGTACGGGTTCGGGGAGGGGTTCGGGTACGGCATAGGGTATGGGTTAGGGTTAGGGTTCGGGTTAGTGTTAGGGTTAGGGCTCGGTTTAGGGTACGGGTTAGGATTAGGGTACGTGTAGGGTTAGGGTACGCGTTAGGGTTAGGGTACGCGTTAGAGTTAGGGTAGTTATTAAACCTATCCCACTCTGTATATACCCCTTAGCACGAAAAGGAATATTATTTGGGGGTCCAGCCATGGAGAAGAGTTTAGACACTAGGATAATATGAGGAACACGCCCATTATAAAAAAATCACATTAGGATTCTCTTTTTAAGCTGTTCCTTAAAACACTAGTGCATAGGAAATCTATTGGAGGCAGAAGCAGTCAAGGGTAGCCTAGGGTTAGGGTTAGGCTTAGGGTACGGCTTAGGGTACGGGTTCGTGGAGGGGTTCTGGTACGGCGTAGGGTATGGGTTGGGGTTAGGGTTAGGGTTAGTGTTAGGGTTAGGGCTCGGTTTAGGGTACGGGTTAGGATTAGGGTACATGTTAGGGTTAGGGTAGTGGTTAGAGATAGGGTACGCGTTAGGGTTAGGGTAGTTATTAAACCTATCCCACTCTCTAGATACCCCTTAGCACGTAAAGGAATATTATTTGGGGGTCCAGCCATGGAGAAGAGTTTAGACTCTAGGATAAGATAAGGAACACACCCATTATAAAGAAATCACATTAGGATTCTCTTTTTAAGCTGTTCTTTAAAACACTAGTGCTTAGGAAATCTATTGGAGGCAGAAGCAGTCAAGGGTAGCCTAGGGTTAGGGTTAGGCTTAGGGTTAGGCTTAGGGTACGGCTTAGGGTACGGGTTCGTGGAGGGGTTCGGGTATGGCGTAGGGTATGGGTTAGGGTTAGGGTTAGGTTTAGTGTTAGGGTTAGGGCTCGGTTTAGGTTACGTGTTAGGATTAGGGTACGTGTTAGGGTTAGGGTACGCGTTAGGGTTAGGGTACGCGTTAGAGTTAGGGTAGTTATTAAACCTATCCCACTCTCTAGATACTACTTAGCACGTAAAGGAATATTATTTGGGGGTCCAGCCATGGAGAAGAGTTTAGACACTAGGATAAGATAAGGAACACACCCATTATAAAGAAATCACATTAGGATTCTCTTTTTAAGCTGTTCCTTAAAACACTAGTGCTTAGGAAATCTATTGGAGGCAGAAGCCGTCAAGGGTAGCCTAGGGTTAGGGTTAGGCTTAGAGTTAGGCTTAGGGTACGGCTTAGGTTATGGGTTCGTGGACAGGTTCGTGTACGGCATAGGGTATGGGTTAGGGTTAGGGTTAGGGTTAGTTTTAGGGTTAGGGCTCGGTTTAGGGTACGGGTTAGGATTAGGGTACGTGTTAGGGTTAGGGTAGGGGTTAGGGTTAGGATACGCGTTAGGGTTAGGCTTGTATTAAACCTATCCCACTCTCTAGATACCCCTTAGCACGTAAAGGAATATTATTTGGGGGTCCAGCCATGGAGAAGAGTTTCGACACTAGGATAAGATAAGGAACACACCCATTATAAAGAAATCACATTAGAGTTCTCTTTTTAAGCTGTTCCTTAAAACACTAGTGCTTAGGAAATCTATTGGAGGCAGAAGCAGTCAATGTAGCCTTGGGTTATGGTTAGGCTTAGGGTACAGCTTAGGGTATGGGTTCGGGGAGGGGTTCAGGTACGGCGTAGGGTATGGGTTAGGGTTAGGGTTAGGGTTAGTGTTAGGGTTAGGGCTCGGTTTAGGGTACGTGTTAGTATTAGGGTACGTGTTAGGGTTAGGGTACACTTTAGAGTTAGGGTACGCGTTAGAGTTAGGGTAGTTATTAAACCTATTCCACTCTCTAGATACCCCTTAGCACGTAAAGGAATATTATTTGGGGGTCCAGCCATGGAGAAGAGTTTACACACTAGGATAAGATAAGGAACACACCCATTATAAAGAAATCACATTAGGATCCTCTTTTTAAGCTGTTCCTTAAAACACTAGTGCTTAGGAAATCTATTGGAGGCAGAAGCAGTCAAGGGTAGCCTAGGGTTAGGGTTAGGCTTAGGGTTAGGGTTAGGTTAGGGCTTAGGGTACGGGTTCGGGGAGAGGTTCGAGTACGGCATAGGGTATGGGTTAGGGTTAGGGTTAGGGTTAGTGTTAGGGTTAGGGCTCGGATTAGGGTAAGGGTTAGGATTAGGGTACGTGTTAGGGTTAGGGTAGGGGCTAGGGTTAGGGTATGCGTTATGGTTAGGGTAGTTATTAAACCTATCCCACTCTCTAGATACCCTTTAGCAGGTAAAGGAATATTATTTGGGGGTCCATCCATGGAGAAGAGTTTAGACACTAGGATAAGATAAGGAACACACCCATTATAAAGAAATCACATTAGGATTTTCTTTTTAAGCTGTTCCTTAAAACACTAGTGCTTAGGAAATCTACTAGAGGCAGAAGCAGTCAAGGTTAGGCTAGGGTTAGGGTTAGGCTTAGGGTTAGGCTTAGGGTACAGCTTAGGGTACGGGTTCGGGGAGGGCTTCGGGTACGGCGTAGGGTATGGCTTAGGGTTAGGGTTAGTGTTAGGGTTAGGGCTCGGTTTAGGGTACGGTTTATGATTAGGGTACGTGTTAGGATTAGGGTAGGGGTTAGCGTTAGGGTACGCATTAGGGTTAGGTTAGTGATTAAACCTATCCCACTCTCTAGATACCCCTTAGCACGTAAAGGAATATTATTTGGGGGTCCAGCCATGGAGAAGAGTTTAGACACAAGGATTAGATAAGGAACACACACATTATAAAGAAATAACATTAGGATTCTCTTTTTAAGCTGTTCCTTAAAACACTAGTGCATAGGAAATCTATTGGAGGCAGAAGCAGTCAAGGGTAGCCTAGGGTTAGGGTTAGGCTTAGGGTTAGGGTTAGGTTACGGCTTAGGGTACGGGTTCGGGGAGAGGTTCGAGTACGGCATAGGGTATGGGTTAGGGTTAGGGTTAGGGTTAGTGTTAGGGTTAGGGCTCGGATTAGGGTAAGGGTTAGGATTAGGGTACGTGTTAGGGTTAGGGTAGGGGCTCGGGTTAGGGTATGCGTTAGGGTTAGGGTAGTTATTAAACCTATCCCACTCTCTAGATACCCTTTAGCAGGTAAAGGAATATTATTTGGGGGTCCAGCCATGGAGAAGGGTTTATACACTACGATAAGATAAGGAACACACTCATTATAAAGAAATCACATTAGGATTTTCTTTTTAAGCTGTTCCTTAAAACACTAGTGCTTAGGAAATCTGTTGGAGGCAGAAGCAGTCAAGGGTAGCCTAGGGTTAGGGTTAGGCTTAGGGTTACGGTTAGGGTACGGGTTCAGGTAGGGGTTCGTGTACGGCATAGGGTATGTGTTAGGGTTGGGTTAGGGTTAGTATTAGGGTTAGGGCCCGATTTAGGGTACGGGTTAGGATTAGGGTACGTGTTAGGGTTTGGATAGTGGTTAGGGTTAGGTTACGCGTTAGGGTTAGGGTAGTTATTAAACCTATCCCACTCTCTAGATACCCCTTAGCACGTAAAGGAATATTATTTGGGGGTCCAGCCATGGAGAAGAGTTTAGACACTAGGATAAGATAAGGAACACACCTATTATAAAGAAATCACATTAGGATTCTCTTTTTAAGCTGTTCCTTAAAACACTAGTGCTTAGGAAATCTATTGGAGGCAGAAGCAGTCAAGGGTAGCCTAGGGTTAGGGTTAGGCTTAGGGTTAGGCTTAGGGTACGGCTTAGGGTACGGGTTCGGGGAGGGGTTCGGGTAAGGCGTAGGGTATGGGTTAGGGTTAGGGTTAGTGTTAGGGTTAGGGCTCGGTTTAGGGTACGTGTTAGGATTAGGGTACGTGTTAGGGTTAGGGTACACGTTAGGTTTAGGTTACGCGTTAGAGTTAGTGTAGTTATTAAACCTATCCCACTCTCTAGATACCCCTTAGCACGTAAAGGAATATTATTTGGGGGTCCAGCCATGGAGAAGAATTTAGACACTAGGATAAGATAAGGAACACACCCATTATAAAGAAATCACATTAGGATTCTCTTTTTAAGCTGTTCCTTAAAACACTAGTGCTTAGGAAATCTATTGGAGGCAGAAGCCGTCAAGGGTAGCCTAGGGTTAGGGTTAGGCTTAGAGTTAGGCTTAGGGTACGGCTTAGGTTATGGGTTCGTGGACAGGTTCGTGTACGGCATAGGGTATGGGTTAGGGTTAGGGTTAGGGTTAGTTTTAGGGTTAGGGCTCGGTTTAGGGTACGGGTTAGGATTAGGGTACGTGTTAGGGTTAGGGTAGGGGTTAGGGTTAGGATACGCGTTAGGGTTAGGCTTGTATTAAACCTATCCCACTCTCTAGATACCCCTTAGCACGTAAAGGAATATTATTTGGGGGTCCAGCCATGGAGAAGAGTTTAGACACTAGGATAAGATAAGGAACACACCCATTATAAAGAAATCACATTAGAGTTCTCTTTTTAAGCTGTTCCTTAAAACACTAGTGCTTAGGAAATCTATTGGAGGCAGAAGCAGTCAATGTAGCCTTGGGTTAGGGTTAGGCTTAGGGTTAGGCTTAGGGTACGGCTTAGGGTACGGGTTCGGGGAGGGGTTCGGGTACGGCATAGGGTATGGGTTAGGGTTAGGGTTCGGGTTAGTGTTAGGGTTAGGGCTCGGTTTAGGGTACGGGTTAGGATTAGGGTACGTGTTAGGGTTAGGGTACGCGTTAGGGTTAGGGTACGCGTTAGAGTTAGGGTAGTTATTAAACCTATCCCACTCTGTATATACCCCTTAGCACGTAAAGGAATATTATTTGGGGGTCCAGCCATGGAGAAGAGTTTAGACACTAGGATAATATGAGGAACACACCCATTATAAAAAAATCACATTAGGATTCTCTTTTTAAGCTGTTCCTTAAAACACTAGTGCATAGGAAATCTATTGGAGGCAGAAGCAGTCAAGGGTAGCCTAGGGTTAGGGTTAGGCTTAGGGTACGGCTTAGGGTACGGGTTCGTGGAGGGGTTCTGGTACGGCGTAGGGTATGGGTTGGGGTTAGGGTTAGGGTTAGTGTTAGGGTTAGGGCTCGGTTTAGGGTACGGGTTAGGATTAGGGTACATGTTAGGGTTAGGGTAGTGGTTAGAGATAGGGTACGCGTTAGGGTTAGGGTAGTTATTAAACCTATCCCACTCTCTAGATACCCCTTAGCACGTAAAGGAATATTATTTGGGGGTCCAGCCATGGAGAAGAGTTTAGACTCTAGGATAAGATAAGGAACACACCCATTATAAAGAAATCACATTAGGATTCTCTTTTTAAGCTGTTCTTTAAAACACTAGTGCTTAGGAAATCTATTGGAGGCAGAAGCAGTCAAGGGTAGCCTAGGGTTAGGGTTAGGCTTAGGGTTAGGCTTAGGGTACGGCTTAGGGTACGGGTTCGTGGAGGGGTTCGGGTATGGCGTAGGGTATGGGTTAGGGTTAGGGTTAGGTTTAGTGTTAGGGTTAGGGCTCGGTTTAGGTTACGTGTTAGGATTAGGGTACGTGTTAGGGTTAGGGTACGCGTTAGGGTTAGGGTACGCGTTAGAGTTAGGGTAGTTATTAAACCTATCCCACTCTCTAGATACCACTTAGCATGTAAAGGAGTATTATTTGGGGGTCCAGCCATGGAGAAGAGTTTAGACACTAGGATAAGATAAGGAACACACCCATTATAAAGAAATCACATTAGGATTCTCTTTTTAAGCTGTTCCTTAAAACACTAGTGCTTAGGAAATCTATTGGAGGCAGAAGCAGTCAAGGGTAGCCTAGGGTTAGGGTTAGGCTTAGGGTTAGGGTTAGGTTAGGGCTTAGGGTACGGGTTCAGGGAGAGGTTCGAGTACGGCATAGGGTATGGGTTAGGGTTAGGGTTAGTGTTAGGGTTAGGGCCCGGATTAGGGTACGGGTTAGGATTAGGGTACGTGTTAGGTTTAGGGTAGGGGCTAGGATTAGGGTATGCGTTAGGGTTAGGGTACTGATTAAACCTATCCCACTCTCTAGATACCCTTTAGCAGGTAAAGGAATATTATTTGGGGGTCCAGCCATGGAGAAGGGTTTATACACTACGATAAGATAAGGAACACACCCATTATAAAGAAATCACATTAGGATTTTCTTTTTAAGCTGTTCCTTAAAACACTAGTGCTTAGGAAATCTATTGGAGGCAGAAGCAGTCAAGGGTAGCCTAGGGTTAGGGTTAGGCTTAGGGTTACGGTTAGGGTACGGGTTCAGGTAGGGGTTCGTGTACGGCATAGGGTATGTGTTAGGGTTGGGTTAGGGTTAGTATTAGGGTTAGGGCCCGATTTAGGGTACGGGTTAGGATTAGGGTACGTGTTAGGGTTAGGATAGTGGTTAGGGTTAGGTTACGCGTTAGGGTTAGGGTAGTTATTAAACCTATCCCACTCTCTAGATACCCCTTAGCACGTAAAGGAATATTATTTGGGGGTCCAGCCATGGAGAAGAGTTTAGACACTAGGATAAGATAAGGAACACACCCATTATAAAGAAATCACATTAGGATTCTCTTTTTAAGCTGTTCCTTAAAACACTAGTGCTTAGGAAATCTATTGGAGGCAGAAGCAGTCAAGGGTAGCCTAGGGTTAGGGTTAGGCTTAGAGTTAGGCTTAGGGTACGGCTTAGGTTATGGGTTCGTGGACAGGTTCGTGTACGGCATAGGGTATGGGTTAGGGTTAGGGTTAGGGTTAGTTTTAGGGTTAGGGCTCGGTTTAGGGTACGGGTTAGGATTAGGGTACGTGTTAGGGTTAGGGTAGGGGTTAGGGTTAGGATACGCGTTAGGGTTAGGCTTGTATTAAACCTATCCCACTCTCTAGATACCCCTTAGCACGTAAAGGAATATTATTTGGGGGTCCAGCCATGGAGAAGAGTTTAGACACTAGGATAAGATAAGGAACACACCCATTATAAAGAAATCACATTAGAGTTCTCTTTTTAAGCTGTTCCTTAAAACACTAGTGCTTAGGAAATCTATTGGAGGCAGAAGCAGTCAATGTAGCCTTGGGTTAGGGTTAGGCTTAGGGTTAGGCTTAGGGTACGGCTTAGGGTACGGGTTCGGGGAGGGGTTCGGGTACGGCATAGGGTATGGGTTAGGGTTAGGGTTCGGGTTAGTGTTAGGGTTAGGGCTCGGTTTAGGGTACGGGTTAGGATTAGGGTACGTGTTAGGGTTAGGGTACGCGTTAGGGTTAGGGTACGCGTTAGAGTTAGGGTAGTTATTAAACCTATCCCACTCTGTATATACCCCTTAGCACGAAAAGGAATATTATTTGGGGGTCCAGCCATGGAGAAGAGTTTAGACACTAGGATAATATGAGGAACACGCCCATTATAAAAAAATCACATTAGGATTCTCTTTTTAAGCTGTTCCTTAAAACACTAGTGCATAGGAAATCTATTGGAGGCAGAAGCAGTCAAGGGTAGCCTAGGGTTAGGGTTAGGCTTAGGGTACGGCTTAGGGTACGGGTTCGTGGAGGGGTTCTGGTACGGCGTAGGGTATGGGTTGGGGTTAGGGTTAGGGTTAGTGTTAGGGTTAGGGCTCGGTTTAGGGTACGGGTTAGGATTAGGGTACATGTTAGGGTTAGGGTAGTGGTTAGAGATAGGGTACGCGTTAGGGTTAGGGTAGTTATTAAACCTATCCCACTCTCTAGATACCCCTTAGCACGTAAAGGAATATTATTTGGGGGTCCAGCCATGGAGAAGAGTTTAGACTCTAGGATAAGATAAGGAACACACCCATTATAAAGAAATCACATTAGGATTCTCTTTTTAAGCTGTTCTTTAAAACACTAGTGCTTAGGAAATCTATTGGAGGCAGAAGCAGTCAAGGGTAGCCTAGGGTTAGGGTTAGGCTTAGGGTTAGGCTTAGGGTACGGCTTAGGGTACGGGTTCGTGGAGGGGTTCGGGTATGGCGTAGGGTATGGGTTAGGGTTAGGGTTAGGTTTAGTGTTAGGGTTAGGGCTCGGTTTAGGTTACGTGTTAGGATTAGGGTACGTGTTAGGGTTAGGGTACGCGTTAGGGTTAGGGTACGCGTTAGAGTTAGGGTAGTTATTAAACCTATCCCACTCTCTAGATACTACTTAGCACGTAAAGGAATATTATTTGGGGGTCCAGCCATGGAGAAGAGTTTAGACACTAGGATAAGATAAGGAACACACCCATTATAAAGAAATCACATTAGGATTCTCTTTTTAAGCTGTTCCTTAAAACACTAGTGCTTAGGAAATCTATTGGAGGCAGAAGCCGTCAAGGGTAGCCTAGGGTTAGGGTTAGGCTTAGAGTTAGGCTTAGGGTACGGCTTAGGTTATGGGTTCGTGGACAGGTTCGTGTACGGCATAGGGTATGGGTTAGGGTTAGGGTTAGGGTTAGTTTTAGGGTTAGGGCTCGGTTTAGGGTACGGGTTAGGATTAGGGTACGTGTTAGGGTTAGGGTAGGGGTTAGGGTTAGGATACGCGTTAGGGTTAGGCTTGTATTAAACCTATCCCACTCTCTAGATACCCCTTAGCACGTAAAGGAATATTATTTGGGGGTCCAGCCATGGAGAAGAGTTTCGACACTAGGATAAGATAAGGAACACACCCATTATAAAGAAATCACATTAGAGTTCTCTTTTTAAGCTGTTCCTTAAAACACTAGTGCTTAGGAAATCTATTGGAGGCAGAAGCAGTCAATGTAGCCTTGGGTTATGGTTAGGCTTAGGGTACAGCTTAGGGTATGGGTTCGGGGAGGGGTTCAGGTACGGCGTAGGGTATGGGTTAGGGTTAGGGTTAGGGTTAGTGTTAGGGTTAGGGCTCGGTTTAGGGTACGTGTTAGTATTAGGGTACGTGTTAGGGTTAGGGTACACTTTAGAGTTAGGGTACGCGTTAGAGTTAGGGTAGTTATTAAACCTATCCCACTCTCTAGATACCCCTTAGCACGTAAAGGAATATTATTTGGGGGTCCAGCCATGGAGAAGAGTTTACACACTAGGATAAGATAAGGAACACACCCATTATAAAGAAATCACATTAGGATCCTCTTTTTAAGCTGTTCCTTAAAACACTAGTGCTTAGGAAATCTATTGGAGGCAGAAGCAGTCAAGGGTAGCCTAGGGTTAGGGTTAGGCTTAGGGTTAGGGTTAGGTTAGGGCTTAGGGTACGGGTTCGGGGAGAGGTTCGAGTACGGCATAGGGTATGGGTTAGGGTTAGGGTTAGGGTTAGTGTTAGGGTTAGGGCTCGGATTAGGGTAAGGGTTAGGATTAGGGTACGTGTTAGGGTTAGGGTAGGGGCTAGGGTTAGGGTATGCGTTATGGTTAGGGTAGTTATTAAACCTATCCCACTCTCTAGATACCCTTTAGCAGGTAAAGGAATATTATTTGGGGGTCCATCCATGGAGAAGAGTTTAGACACTAGGATAAGATAAGGAACACACCCATTATAAAGAAATCACATTAGGATTTTCTTTTTAAGCTGTTCCTTAAAACACTAGTGCTTAGGAAATCTACTAGAGGCAGAAGCAGTCAAGGTTAGGCTAGGGTTAGGGTTAGGCTTAGGGTTAGGCTTAGGGTACAGCTTAGGGTACGGGTTCGGGGAGGGCTTCGGGTACGGCGTAGGGTATGGCTTAGGGTTAGGGTTAGTGTTAGGGTTAGGGCTCGGTTTAGGGTACGGTTTATGATTAGGGTACGTGTTAGGATTAGGGTAGGGGTTAGCGTTAGGGTACGCGTTAGGGTTAGGTTAGTGATTAAACCTATCCCACTCTCTAGATACCCCTTAGCACGTAAAGGAATATTATTTGGGGGTCCAGCCATGGAGAAGAGTTTAGACACAAGGATTAGATAAGGAACACACACATTATAAAGAAATAACATTAGGATTCTCTTTTTAAGCTGTTCCTTAAAACACTAGTGCATAGGAAATCTATTGGAGGCAGAAGCAGTCAAGGGTAGCCTAGGGTTAGGGTTAGGCTTAGGGTTAGGGTTAGGTTACGGCTTAGGGTACGGGTTCGGGGAGAGGTTCGAGTACGGCATAGGGTATGGGTTAGGGTTAGGGTTAGGGTTAGTGTTAGGGTTAGGGCTCGGATTAGGGTAAGGGTTAGGATTAGGGTACGTGTTAGGGTTAGGGTAGGGGCTCGGGTTAGGGTATGCGTTAGGGTTAGGGTAGTTATTAAACCTATCCCACTCTCTAGATACCCTTTAGCAGGTAAAGGAATATTATTTGGGGGTCCAGCCATGGAGAAGGATTTATACACTACGATAAGATAAGGAACACACTCATTATAAAGAAATCACATTAGGATTTTCTTTTTAAGCTGTTCCTTAAAACACTAGTGCTTAGGAAATCTGTTGGAGGCAGAAGCAGTCAAGGGTAGCCTAGGGTTAGGGTTAGGCTTAGGGTTACGGTTAGGGTACGGGTTCAGGTAGGGGTTCGTGTACGGCATAGGGTATGTGTTAGGGTTGGGTTAGGGTTAGTATTAGGGTTAGGGCCCGATTTAGGGTACGGGTTAGGATTAGGGTACGTGTTAGGGTTTGGATAGTGGTTAGGGTTAGGTTACGCGTTAGGGTTAGGGTAGTTATTAAACCTATCCCACTCTCTAGATACCCCTTAGCACGTAAAGGAATATTATTTGGGGGTCCAGCCATGGAGAAGAGTTTAGACACTAGGATAAGATAAGGAACACACCTATTATAAAGAAATCACATTAGGATTCTCTTTTTAAGCTGTTCCTTAAAACACTAGTGCTTAGGAAATCTATTGGAGGCAGAAGCAGTCAAGGGTAGCCTAGGGTTAGGGTTAGGCTTAGGGTTAGGCTTAGGGTACGGCTTAGGGTACGGGTTCGGGGAGGGGTTCGGGTAAGGCGTAGGGTATGGGTTAGGGTTAGGGTTAGTGTTAGGGTTAGGGCTCGGTTTAGGGTACGTGTTAGGATTAGGGTACGTGTTAGGGTTAGGGTACACGTTAGGTTTAGGTTACGCGTTAGAGTTAGTGTAGTTATTAAACCTATCCCACTCTCTAGATACCCCTTAGCACGTAAAGGAATATTATTTGGGGGTCCAGCCATGGAGAAGAATTTAGACACTAGGATAAGATAAGGAACACACCCATTATAAAGAAATCACATTAGGATTCTCTTTTTAAGCTGTTCCTTAAAACACTAGTGCTTAGGAAATCTATTGGAGGCAGAAGCCATCAAGGGTAGCCTAGGGTTAGGGTTAGGCTTAGAGTTAGGCTTAGGGTACGGCTTAGGTTATGGGTTCGTGGACAGGTTCGTGTACGGCATAGGGTATGGGTTAGGGTTAGGGTTAGGGTTAGTTTTAGGGTTAGGGCTCGGTTTAGGGTACGGGTTAGGATTAGGGTACGTGTTAGGGTTAGGGTAGGGGTTAGGGTTAGGATACGCGTTAGGGTTAGGCTTGTATTAAACCTATCCCACTCTCTAGATACCCCTTAGCACGTAAAGGAATATTATTTGGGGGTCCAGCCATGGAGAAGAGTTTAGACACTAGGATAAGATAAGGAACACACCCATTATAAAGAAATCACATTAGAGTTCTCTTTTTAAGCTGTTCCTTAAAACACTAGTGCTTAGGAAATCTATTGGAGGCAGAAGCAGTCAATGTAGCCTTGGGTTAGGGTTAGGCTTAGGGTTAGGCTTAGGGTACGGCTTAGGGTACGGGTTCGGGGAGGGGTTCGGGTACGGCATAGGGTATGGGTTAGGGTTAGGGTTCGGGTTAGTGTTAGGGTTAGGGCTCGGTTTAGGGTACGGGTTAGGATTAGGGTACGTGTTAGGGTTAGGGTACGCGTTAGGGTTAGGGTACGCGTTAGAGTTAGGGTAGTTATTAAACCTATCCCACTCTGTATATACCCCTTAGCACGTAAAGGAATATTATTTGGGGGTCCAGCCATGGAGAAGAGTTTAGACACTAGGATAATATGAGGAACACACCCATTATAAAAAAATCACATTAGGATTCTCTTTTTAAGCTGTTCCTTAAAACACTAGTGCATAGGAAATCTATTGGAGGCAGAAGCAGTCAAGGGTAGCCTAGGGTTAGGGTTAGGCTTAGGGTACGGCTTAGGGTACGGGTTCGTGGAGGGGTTCTGGTACGGCGTAGGGTATGGGTTGGGGTTAGGGTTAGGGTTAGTGTTAGGGTTAGGGCTCGGTTTAGGGTACGGGTTAGGATTAGGGTACATGTTAGGGTTAGGGTAGTGGTTAGAGATAGGGTACGCGTTAGGGTTAGGGTAGTTATTAAACCTATCCCACTCTCTAGATACCCCTTAGCACGTAAAGGAATATTATTTGGGGGTCCAGCCATGGAGAAGAGTTTAGACTCTAGGATAAGATAAGGAACACACCCATTATAAAGAAATCACATTAGGATTCTCTTTTTAAGCTGTTCTTTAAAACACTAGTGCTTAGGAAATCTATTGGAGGCAGAAGCAGTCAAGGGTAGCCTAGGGTTAGGGTTAGGCTTAGGGTTAGGCTTAGGGTACGGCTTAGGGTACGGGTTCGTGGAGGGGTTCGGGTATGGCGTAGGGTATGGGTTAGGGTTAGGGTTAGGTTTAGTGTTAGGGTTAGGGCTCGGTTTAGGTTACGTGTTAGGATTAGGGTACGTGTTAGGGTTAGGGTACGCGTTAGGGTTAGGGTACGCGTTAGAGTTAGGGTAGTTATTAAACCTATCCCACTCTCTAGATACCACTTAGCATGTAAAGGAGTATTATTTGGGGGTCCAGCCATGGAGAAGAGTTTAGACACTAGGATAAGATAAGGAACACACCCATTATAAAGAAATCACATTAGGATTCTCTTTTTAAGCTGTTCCTTAAAACACTAGTGCTTAGGAAATCTATTGGAGGCAGAAGCAGTCAAGGGTAGCCTAGGGTTAGGGTTAGGCTTAGGGTTAGGGTTAGGTTAGGGCTTAGGGTACGGGTTCGGGGAGAGGTTCGAGTACGGCATAGGGTATGGGTTAGGGTTAGGGTTAGTGTTAGGGTTAGGGCCCGGATTAGGGTACGGGTTAGGATTAGGGTACGTGTTAGGTTTAGGGTAGGGGCTAGGATTAGGGTATGCGTTAGGGTTAGGGTACTGATTAAACCTATCCCACTCTCTAGATACCCTTTAGCAGGTAAAGGAATATTATTTGGGGGTCCAGCCATGGAGAAGGGTTTATACACTACGATAAGATAAGGAACACACCCATTATAAAGAAATCACATTAGGATTTTCTTTTTAAGCTGTTCCTTAAAACACTAGTGCTTAGGAAATCTATTGGAGGCAGAAGCAGTCAAGGGTAGCCTAGGGTTAGGGTTAGGCTTAGGGTTACGGTTAGGGTACGGGTTCAGGTAGGGGTTCGTGTACGGCATAGGGTATGTGTTAGGGTTGGGTTAGGGTTAGTATTAGGGTTAGGGCCCGATTTAGGGTACGGGTTAGGATTAGGGTACGTGTTAGGGTTAGGATAGTGGTTAGGGTTAGGTTACGCGTTAGGGTTAGGGTAGTTATTAAACCTATCCCACTCTCTAGATACCCCTTAGCACGTAAAGGAATATTATTTGGGGGTCCAGCCATGGAGAAGAGTTTAGACACTAGGATAAGATAAGGAACACACCCATTATAAAGAAATCACATTAGGATTCTCTTTTTAAGCTGTTCCTTAAAACACTAGTGCTTAGGAAATCTATTGGAGGCAGAAGCAGTCAAGGGTTGCCTAGGGTTAGGGTTAGGCTTAGGGTTAGGGTTAGGTTAGGGCTTAGGGTACGGGTTCGGGGAGAGGTTCGAGTACGGCATAGGGTATGGGTTAGGGTTAGGGTTAGTGTTAGGGTTAGGGCTCGGATTAGGGTACGGGTTAGGATTAGGGTACGTGTTAGGGTTAGGGTAGGGGCTAGGGTTAGGGTATGCGTTAGGGTTAGGGTACTGATTAAACCTATCCCACTCTCTAGATACCCTTTAGCAGGTAAAGGAATATTATTTGGGGGTCCAGCCATGGAGAAGGGTTTATACACTACGATAAGATAAGGAACACACCCATTATAAAGAAATCACATTAGGATTTTCTTTTTAAGCTGTTCCTTAAAACACTAGTGCTTAGGAAATCTATTGGAGGCAGAAGCAGTCAAGGGTAGCCTAGGGTTAGGGTTAGGCTTAGGGTTACGGTTAGGGTACGGGTTCAGGTAGGGGTTCGTGTACGGCATAGGGTATGTGTTAGGGTTGGGTTAGGGTTAGTATTAGGGTTAGGGCCCGATTTAGGGTACGGGTTAGGATTAGGGTACGTGTTAGGGTTAGGATAGTGGTTAGGGTTAGGTTACGCGTTAGGGTTAGGGTAGTTATTAAACCTATCCCACTCTCTAGATACCCCTTAGCACGTAAAGGAATATTATTTGGGGGTCCAGCCATGGAGAAGAGTTTAGACACTAGGATAAGATAAGGAACACACCCATTATAAAGAAATCACAATAGGATTCTCTTTTTAAGCTGTTCCTTAAAACACTAGTGCTTAGGAAATCTATTGGAGGCAGAAGCAGTCAAGGGTAGCCTAGGGTTAGGTTTAGGCTTAGGGTTAGGCTTAGGGTACGGCTTAGGGTACGGGTTCGGGGAGGGGTTCGGGTACGGCGTAGGGTATGGGTTAGGGTTAGGGTTAGTGTTAGGGTTAGGGCTCGGTTTAGGGTACGTGTTAGGATTAGGGTACGTGTTAGGGTTAGGGTACACGTTAGGTTTAGGTTACGCGTTAGAGTTAGGGTAGTTATTAAACCTATCCCACTCTCTAGATAGCCCTTAGCCCGTAAAGGAATATTATTTGGGGGTCCAGCCATGGAGAAGAGTTTAGACACTAGGATAAGATAAGGAACACACCCATTATAAAGAAATCACATTAGGATTCTCTTTTTAAGCTGTTCCTTAAAACACTAGTGCTTAGGAAATCTATTGGAGGCAGAAGCAGTAAAGGGTAGCCTAGGGTTAGGGTTAGGCTTAGGGTTAGGCTTAGGGTACGGCTTAGGGTACGGGTTCGGGGAGGGGTTCGGGTACGGCATAGGGTATGGGTTAGGGTTAGGGTTAGTGTTAGGGTTAGGGCTCGGATTAGGGTACGGGTTAGGATTAGGGTACGTGTTAGGGTTAGGGTAGGGGCTAGGATTAGGGTATGCGTTAGGGTTAGGGTACTGATTAAACCTATCCCACTCTCTAGATACCCTTTAGCAGGTAAAGGAATATTATTTGGGGGTCCAGCCATGGAGAAGGGTTTATACACTACGATAAGATAAGGAACACACCCATTATAAAGAAATCACATTAGGATTTTCTTTTTAAGCTGTTCCTTAAAACACTAGTGCTTAGGAAATCTATTGGAGGCAGAAGCAGTCAAGGGTAGCCTAGGGTTAGGGTTAGGCTTAGGGTTACGGTTAGGGTACGGGTTCAGGTAGGGGTTCGTGTACGGCATAGGGTATGTGTTAGGGTTGGGTTAGGGTTAGTATTAGGGTTAGGGCCCGATTTAGGGTACGGGTTAGGATTAGGGTACGTGTTAGGGTTAGGATAGTGGTTAGGGTTAGGTTACGCGTTAGGGTTAGGGTAGTTATTAAACCTATCCCACTCTCTAGATACCCCTTAGCACGTAAAGGAATATTATTTGGGGGTCCAGCCATGGAGAAGAGTTTAGACACTAGGATAAGATAAGGAACACACCCATTATAAAGAAATCACATTAGGATTCTCTTTTTAAGCTGTTCCTTAAAACACTAGTGCTTAGGAAATCTATTGGAGGCAGAAGCAGTCAAGGGTAGCCTAGGGTTAGGGTTAGGCTTAGGGTTAGGCTTAGGGTACGGCTTAGGGTACGGGTTCGGGGAGGGGTTCGGGTACGGCGTAGGGTATGGGTTAGCGTTAGGGTTAGTGTTAGGGTTAGGGCTCGGTTTAGGGTACGTGTTAGGATTAGGGTACGTGTTAGGGTTAGGGTACACGTTAGGTTTAGGTTACGCGTTAGAGTTAGGGTAGTTATTAAACCTATCCCACTCTCTAGATAGCCCTTAGCACGTAAAGGAATATTATTTGGGGGTCCAGCCATGGAGGAGAGTTTAGACACTAGGATAAGATAAGGAACACACCCATTATAAAGAAATCACATTAGGATTCTCTTTTTAAGCTGTTCCTTAAAACACTAGTGCTTAGGAAATCTATTGGAGGCAGAAGCAGTAAAGGGTAGCCTAGGGTTAAGGTTAGGCTTAGGGTTAGGCTTAGGGTACGGCTTAGGGTACGGGTTCGGGGAGGGGTTCGGGTACGGCATAGGGTATGTGTTAGGGTTAGGGTTCGGGTTAGTGTTAGGGTTAGGGCTCGGTTTAGGGTACGTGTTAGGATTAGGGTAGGGGTTAGGGTTAGGGTACGCGTTAGGGTTAGGTTAGTGATTAAACCTATCCCACTCTCTAGATACCCCTTAGCACGTAAAGGAATATTATTTGGGGGTCCAGCCATGGAGAAGAGTTTAGACACTAGGATTAGATAAGGAACACACACATTATAAAGAAATAACATTAGGATTCTCTTTTTAAGCTGTTCCTTAAAACACTAGTGCATAGGAAATCTATTGGAGGCAGAAGCAGTCAAGGGTAGCCTAGGGTTAGGGTTAGGCTTAGGGTACGGCTTAGGGTACGGGTTCGTGGAGGGGTTCTGGTACGGCGTAGGGTATGGGTTGGGGTTAGGGTTAGGGTTAGAGTTAGGGTTAGGGCTCGGTTTAGGGTACGGGTTAGGATTAGGGTACGTGTTAGGGTTAGGGTAGTGGTTAGGGTTAGGGTACGCGTTAGGGTTAGGATAGTTATTAAACCTATCCCACTCTATAGATACCCCTTAGCACGTATAGGAATATTATTTGGGGGTACAGCCATGGAGAAGAGTTTACATAGTAGGATAAGATAAGGAACACACCCATTATAAAGAAATCACATTAGGATTCTCTTTTTAAGCTGTTCCTTAAAACACTAGTGCTTAGGAAATCTATTGGAGGCAGAAGCAGTCAAGGGTAGCCTAGGGTTAGGGTTAGGCTTAGGGTTAGGGTTAGGTTAGGGCTTAGGGTACGGGTTCGGGGAGAGGTTCGAGTACGGCATAGGGTATGGGTTAGGGTTAGGGTTAGGGTTAGTGTTAGGGTTAGGGCTCGGATTAGGGTAAGGGTTAGGATTAGGGTACGTGTTAGGGTTAGGGTAGGGGCTCGGGTTAGGGTATGCGTTAGGGTTAGGGTAGTTATTAAACCTATCCCACTCTCTAGATACCCTTTAGCAGGTAAAGGAATATTATTTGGGGGTCCAGCCATGGAGAAGGGTTTATACACTACGATAAGATAAGGAACACACTCATTATAAAGAAATCACATTAGGATTTTCTTTTTAAGCTGTTCCTTAAAACACTAGTGCTTAGGAAATCTGTTGGAGGCAGAAGCAGTCAAGGGTAGCCTAGGGTTAGGGTTAGGCTTAGGGTTACGGTTAGGGTACGGGTTCAGGTAGGGGTTCGTGTACGGCATAGGGTATGTGTTAGGGTTGGGTTAGGGTTAGTATTAGGGTTAGGGCCCGATTTAGGGTACGGGTTAGGATTAGGGTACGTGTTAGGGTTTGGATAGTGGTTAGGGTTAGGTTACGCGTTAGGGTTAGGGTAGTTATTAAACCTATCCCACTCTCTAGATACCCCTTAGCACGTAAAGGAATATTATTTGGGGGTCCAGCCATGGAGAAGAGTTTAGACACTAGGATAAGATAAGGAACACACCTATTATAAAGAAATCACATTAGGATTCTCTTTTTAAGCTGTTCCTTAAAACACTAGTGCTTAGGAAATCTATTGGAGGCAGAAGCAGTCAAGGGTAGCCTAGGGTTAGGGTTAGGCTTAGGGTTAGGCTTAGGGTACGGCTTAGGGTACGGGTTCGGGGAGGGGTTCGGGTAAGGCGTAGGGTATGGGTTAGGGTTAGGGTTAGTGTTAGGGTTAGGGCTCGGTTTAGGGTACGTGTTAGGATTAGGGTACGTGTTAGGGTTAGGGTACACGTTAGGTTTAGGTTACGCGTTAGAGTTAGTGTAGTTATTAAACCTATCCCACTCTCTAGATACCCCTTAGCACGTAAAGGAATATTATTTGGGGGTCCAGCCATGGAGAAGAATTTAGACACTAGGATAAGATAAGGAACACACCCAATATAAAGAAATCACATTAGGATTCTCTTTTTAAGCTGTTCCTTAAAACACTAGTGCTTAGGAAATCTATTGGAGGCAGAAGCCGTCAAGGGTAGCCTAGGGTTAGGGTTAGGCTTAGAGTTAGGCTTAGGGTACGGCTTAGGTTATGGGTTCGTGGACAGGTTCGTGTACGGCATAGGGTATGGGCTAGGGTTAGGGTTAGGGTTAGTTTTAGGGTTAGGGCTCGGTTTAGGGTACGGGTTAGGATTAGGGTACGTGTTAGGGTTAGGGTAGGGGTTAGGGTTAGGATACGCGTTAGGGTTAGGCTTGTATTAAACCTATCCCACTCTCTAGATACCCCTTAGCACGTAAAGGAATATTATTTTCGGGTCCAGCCATGGAGAAGAGTTTAGACACTAGGATAAGATAAGGAACACACCCATTATAAAGAAATCACATTAGAGTTCTCTTTTTAAGCTGTTCCTTAAAACACTAGTGCTTAGGAAATCTATTGGAGGCAGAAGCAGTCAATGTAGCCTTGGGTTAGGGTTAGGCTTAGGGTACAGCTTAGGGTATGGGTTCGGGGAGGGGTTCAGGTACGGCGTAGGGTATGGGTTAGGGTTAGGGTTAGGGTTAGTGTTAGGGTTAGGGCTCGGTTTAGGGTACGTGTTAGTATTAGGGTACGTGTTAGGGTTAGGGTACACTTTAGAGTTAGGGTACGCGTTAGAGTTAGGGTAGTTATTAAACCTATCCCACTCTCTAGATACCCCTTAGCACGTAAAGGAATATTATTTGGGGGTCCAGCCATGGAGAAGAGTTTAGACACTAGGATACGATAAGGAACACACCCATTATAAAGAAATCACATTAGGATCCTCTTTTTAAGCTGTTCCTTAAAACACTAGTGCTTAGGAAATCTATTGGAGGCAGAAGCAGTCAAGGGTAGCCTAGGGTTAGGGTTAGGCTTAGGGTTAGGCTTAGGGTACGGCTTAGGGTACGGGTTCGTGGAGGGGTTCGGGTATGGCGTAGGGTATGGGTTAGGGTTAGGGTTAGGTTTAGTGTTAGGGTTAGGGCTCGGTTTAGGGTATTGTTTAGGATTAGTGTACGTGTTAGGGTTAGGGTATGCGTTAGGGTTAGGGTACGCGTTAGAGTTAGGGTAGTTATTAAACCTATCCCACTCTCTAGATACCACTTAGCACGTAAAGGAATATTATTTGGGGGTCCAGCCATGGAGAAGAGTTTAGACTCTAGGATAAGATAAGGAACACACCCATTATAAAGAAATCACATTAGGATTCTCTTTTTAAGCTGTTCCTTAAAACACTAGTGCTTAGGAAATCTATTGGAGGCAGAAGCAGTCAAGGGTAGCCTAGGGTTAGGCTTAGGCTTAGGGTTAGGCTTAGGTTACGGCTTAGGGTACAGGTTCGGGGAGGGGTTCGGGTACGGCGTAGGGTATGGGTTAGGGTTAGGGTAATAGTAAGTGTTAGGGTTAGGGCTCGGTTTAGGGTACGGGTTAGGATTAGGGTACGTGTTAGGGTTAGGGTACGCGTTAGGGTTAGGGTATGCGTTAGGGTTAGGGTACTGATTAAACCTATCCCACTCTCTCGATACCCCTTAGCACTTAAAGGAATATTATTTGGGGGTCCAGCCATGGAGAAGAGTTTAGACACTAGGATAAGATAAGGAACACACCCATTATAAAGAAATCACATTAGGATTCTCTTTTTAAGCTGTTCCTTAAAACACTAGTGCTTAGGAAATCTACTAGAGGCAGAAGCAGTCAAGGTTAGCCTAGGGTTAGGGTTAGGCTTAGGGTTAGGCTTAGGGTACGGCTTAGGGTACGGGTTCGGGGAGGGCTTCGGGTACGGCGTAGGGTATGGCTTAGGGTTAGGGTTAGTGTTAGGGTTAGGGCTCGGTTTAGGGTACGGTTTATGAATAGGGGACGTGTTAGGGTTAGGGTAGGGGTTAGGGTTAGGGTACGCGTTAGGGTTAGGTTAGTGATTAAACCTATCCCACTCTCTAGATACCCCTTAGCACGTAAAGGAATATTATTTGGGGGTCCAGCCATGGAGAAGAGTTTAGACACTAGGTTTAGATAAGGAACACACACATTATAAAGAAATAACATTAGGATTCTCTTTTTAAGCTGTTCCTTAAAACACTAGTGCATAGGAAATCTATTGGAGGCAGAAGCAGTCAAGGGTAGCCTAGGGTTAGGGTTAGGCTTAGGGTACGGCTTAGGGTACGGGTTCGTGGAGGGGTTCTGGTACGGCGTAGGGTATGGGTTGGGGTTAGGGTTAGGGTTAGTGTTAGGGTTAGGGCTCGGTTTAGGGTACGGGTTAGGATTAGGGTACGTGTTAGGGTTAGGGTAGTGGTTAGGGTTAGGGTACGCGTTAGGGTTAGGATAGTTATTAAACCTATCCCACTCTATAGATACCCCTTATCACGTATAGGAATATTATTTGGGGGTACAGCCATGTAGAAGAGTTTAGATAGTAGGATAAGATAAGGAACACACCCATTATAAAGAAATCACATTAGGATTCTCTTTTTAAGCTGTTCCTTAAAACACTAGTGCTTAGGAAATCTATTGGAGGCAGAAGCAGTCAAGGGTAGCCTAGGGTTAGGGTTAGGCTTAGGGTTAGGGTTACGTTAGGGCTTAGGGTACGGGTTCGGGGAGAGGTTCGAGTACGGCATAGGGTATGGGTTAGGGTTAGGGTTAGGGTTAGTGTTAGGGTTAGGGCTCGGATTAGGGTAAGGGTTAGGATTAGGGTACGTGTTAGGGTTAGGGTAGGGGCTAGGGTTAGGGTATGCGTTATGGTTAGGGTAGTTATTAAACCTATCCCACTCTCTAGATACCCTTTAGCAGGTAAAGGAATATTATTTGGGGGTCCATCCATGGAGAAGAGTTTAGACACTAGGATAAGATAAGGAACACACCCATTATAAAGAAATCACATTAGGATTCTCTTTTTAAGCTGTTCCTTAAAACACTAGTGCTTAGGAAATCTACTAGAGGCAGAAGCAGTCAAGGTTAGGCTAGGGTTAGGGTTAGGCTTAGGGTTAGGCTTAGGGTACAGCTTAGGGTACGGGTTCGGGGAGGGCTTCGGGTACGGCGTAGGGTATGGCTTAGGGTTAGGGTTAGTGTTAGGGTTAGGGCTCGGTTTAGGGTACGGTTTATGATTAGGGTACGTGTTAGGATTAGGGTAGGGGTTAGGGTTAGGGTACGCGTTAGGGTTAGGTTAGTGATTAAACCTATCCCACTCTCTAGATACCCCTTAGCACGTAAAGGAATATTATTTGGGGGTCCAGCCATGGAGAAGAGTTTAGACACTAGGATTAGATAAGGAACACACACATTATAAAGAAATAACATTAGGATTCTCTTTTTAAGCTGTTCCTTAAAACACTAGTGCATAGGAAATCTATTGGAGGCAGAAGCAGTCAAGGGTAGCCTAGGGTTAGGGTTAGGCTTAGGGTACGGCTTAGTGTACGGGTTCGTGGAGGGGTTCTGGTACGGCGTAGGGTATGGGTTGGGGTTAGGGTTAGGGTTAGTGTTAGGGTTAGGGCTCGGTTTAGGGTACGGGTTAGGATTAGGGTACGTGTTAGGGTTAGGGTAGTGGTTAGGGTTAGGGTACGCGTTAGGGTTAGGATAGTTATTAAACCTATCCCACTCTATAGATACCCCTTAGCACGTATAGGAATATTATTTGGGGGTACAGCCATGGAGAAGAGTTTACATAGTAGGATAAGATAAGGAACACACCCATTATAAAGAAATCACATTAGGATTCTCTTTTTAAGCTGTTCCTTAAAACACTAGTGCTTAGGAAATCTATTGGAGGCAGAAGCAGTCAAGGGTAGCCTAGGGTTAGGGTTAGGCTTAGGGTTAGGGTTAGGTTAGGGCTTAGGGTACGGGTTCGGGGAGAGGTTCGAGTACGGCATAGGGTATGGGTTAGGGTTAGGGTTAGGGTTAGTGTTAGGGTTAGGGCTCGGATTAGGGTAAGGGTTAGGATTAGGGTACGTGTTAGGGTTAGGGTAGGGGCTCGGGTTAGGGTATGCGTTAGGGTTAGGGTAGTTATTAAACCTATCCCACTCTCTAGATACCCTTTAGCAGGTAAAGGAATATTATTTGGGGGTCCAGCCATGGAGAAGGGTTTATACACTACGATAAGATAAGGAACACACTCATTATAAAGAAATCACATTAGGATTTTCTTTTTAAGCTGTTCCTTAAAACACTAGTGCTTAGGAAATCTGTTGGAGGCAGAAGCAGTCAAGGGTAGCCTAGGGTTAGGGTTAGGCTTAGGGTTACGGTTAGGGTACGGGTTCAGGTAGGGGTTCGTGTACAGCATAGGGTATGTGTTAGGGTTGGGTTAGGGTTAGTATTAGGGTTAGGGCCCGATTTAGGGTACGGGTTAGGATTAGGGTACGTGTTAGGGTTTGGATAGTGGTTAGGGTTAGGTTACGCGTTAGGGTTAGGGTAGTTATTAAACCTATCCCACTCTCTAGATACCCCTTAGCACGTAAAGGAATATTATTTGGGGGTCCAGCCATGGAGAAGAGTTTAGACACTAGGATAAGATAAGGAACACACCTATTATAAAGAAATCACATTAGGATTCTCTTTTTAAGCTGTTCCTTAAAACACTAGTGCTTAGGAAATCTATTGGAGGCAGAAGCAGTCAAGGGTAGCCTAGGGTTAGGGTTAGGCTTAGGGTTAGGCTTAGGGTACGGCTTAGGGTACGGGTTCGGGGAGGGGTTCGGGTAAGGCGTAGGGTATGGGTTAGGGTTAGGGTTAGTGTTAGGGTTAGGGATCGGTTTAGGGTACGTGTTAGGATTAGGGTACGTGTTAGGGTTAGGGTACACGTTAGGTTTAGGTTACGCGTTAGAGTTAGTGTAGTTATTAAACCTATCCCACTCTCTAGATACCCCTTAGCACGTAAAGGAATATTATTTGGGGATCCAGCCATGGAGAAGAATTTAGACACTAGGATAAGATAAGGAACACACCCATTATAAAGAAATCACATTAGGATTCTCTTTTTAAGCTGTTCCTTAAAACACTAGTGCTTAGGAAATCTATTGGAGGCAGAAGCCGTCAAGGGTAGCCTAGGGTTAGGGTTAGGCTTAGAGTTAGGCTTAGGGTACGGCTTAGGTTATGGGTTCGTGGACAGGTTCGTGTACGGCATAGGGTATGGGTTAGGGTTAGGGTTAGGGTTAGTTTTAGGGTTAGGGCTCGGTTTAGGGTACGGGTTAGGATTAGGGTACGTGTTAGGGTTAGGGTAGGGGTTAGGGTTAGGATACGCGTTAGGGTTAGGCTTGTATTAAACCTATCCCACTCTCTAGATACCCCTTAGCACGTAAAGGAATATTATTTGGGGGTCCAGCCATGGAGAAGAGTTTAGACACTAGGATAAGATAAGGAACACACCCATTATAAAGAAATCACATTAGAGTTCTCTTTTTAAGCTGTTCCTTAAAACACTAGTGCTTAGGAAATCTATTGGAGGCAGAAGCAGTCAATGTAGCCTTGGGTTAGGGTTAGGCTTAGGGTACAGCTTAGGGTATGGGTTCGGGGAGGGGTTCAGGTACGGCGTAGGGTATGGGTTAGGGTTAGGGTTAGGGTTAGTGTTAGGGTTAGGGCTCGGTTTAGGGTACGTGTTAGTATTAGGGTACGTGTTAGGGTTAGGGTACACTTTAGAGGTAGGGTACGCGTTAGAGTTAGGGTAGTTATTAAACCTATCCCACTCTCTAGATACCCCTTAGCACGTAAAGGAATATTATTTGGGGGTCCAGCCATGGAGAAGAGTTTAGACACTAGGATAAGATAAGGAACACACCCATTATAAAGAAATCACATTAGGATTCTCTTTTTAAGCTGTTCCTTAAAACACTAGTGCTTAGGAAATCTATTGGAGGCAGAAGCAGTCAAGGTTAGCCTAGGGTTAGGGTTAGGCTAAGGGTTAGGGTTAGGGTACGGCTTAGGGTTCGGGTTCGGGGAGGGGTTCGGGTACGGCGTAGGGTATGGGTTAGGGTTAGGGTTAGTGTTAGGGTTAGGGCTCGGTTTAGGGTACGGGTTAGGATTAGGGTACGTGTTAGGGTTAGGGTAGGGGTTAGGGTTAGGGTACGCGTTAGGGTTAGGGTACTTATTAAACCTATCCCACTCTCTAGATACCCCTTAGCACTTAAAGGAATATTATTTGGGGGTCCAGCCATGGAGAAGAGTTTAGACACTAGGATAAGATAAGGAACACACCCATTATAAAGAAATCACATTAGGATTCTCTTTTTAAGCTCTTCCTTAAAACACTAGTGCTTAGGAAATCTATTGGAGGCAGAAGCAGTCAAGGGTAGCCTAGGGTTAGGGTTAGGCTTAGGGTTAGGGTTAGGTTACGGCTTAGGGTACGGGTTCGGGGAGAGGTTCGAGTACGGCATAGGGTATGGGTTAGGGTTAGGGTTAGAGTTAGTGTTAGGGTTAGGGCTCGGATTAGGGTAAGGGTTAGGATTAGGTTACGTGTTAGGGTTAGGGTAGGGGCTAAGGTTAGGGTATGCGTTAGGGTTAGGGTAGGTATTAAACCTATCCCACTCTCTAGATACCCTTTAGCACGTAAAGGAATATTATTTGGGGGTCCAGCCATGGAGAAGGGTTTAGACACTATGATAAGATAAGGAACACACCCATTATAAAGAAATCACATTAGGATTTTCTTTTTAAGCTGTTCCTTAAAACACTAGTGCTTAGGAAATCTATTGGAGGCAGAAGCAGTCAAGGGTAGCCTAGGGTTAGGTTTAGGCTTAGGGTTACGGTTAGGGTACGGGTTCGGGGAGGGGTTCGTGTACGGCATAGGGTATGTGTTAGGGTTGGGTTAGGGTTAGTATTAGGGTTAGGGCCCGATTTAGGGTACGGGTTAGGATTAGGGTACGTGTTAGGGTTAGGGTAGCGGATAGGGTTAGGGTACGCGTTAGGGTTAGGGTAGTTATTAAACCGATCCCACTCTCTAGATACCCCTTAGCACGTAAAGGATTATTATTTGGGGGTCCAGCCATGGAGAAGAGTTTAGACACTAGGATAAGATAAGGAACACACCCATTATAAAGAAATCACATTAGGATTCTCTTTTTAAGCTGTTCCTTAAAACACTAGTGCTTAGGAAATCTATTGGAGGCAGAAGCATTCAAGGGTAGCCTAGGGTTAGGGTTAGGCTTAGGGTTAGGGTTATGGTACGGCTTAGGTTACGGTTTCGGGGAGGGGTTCGGGTACGGCGTAGGGTATGGGTTAGGGTTAGAGTTAGGGTTAGTGTTAGGGTTAGGGCTCGGGTTAGGGTACGGTTTAGGATTAGTGTACGTGTTAGTGTTAGGGTAGGGGTTAGGGTTAGGGTACGCGTTAGGGTTAGGGTTCTTATTAAACCTATCCCACTCTCTAGATACCCCTTAGCACGTAAAGGAATATTATTTGGGGGTCCAGCCATGGAGAAGAGTTTAGACACTAGGATAAGATAAGGAACACACCCATTATAAAGAAATCACATTAGGATTCTCTTTTTAAGCTGTTCCTTAAAACACTAGTGCTTAGGAAATCTATTGGAGGCAGAAGCATTCAAGGGTATCCTTGGGTTAGGGTTAGGCTTAGGGTACAGCTTAGGGTATGGGTTCGGGGAGGGGTTCAGGTACGGCGTAGGGTATGGGTTAGGGTTACGGTTAGGGTTAGTGTTAGGGTTAGGGCTCGGTTTAGGGTACGTGTTAGTATTAGTGTACGTGTTAGGGTTAGGGTACACTTTAGAGTTAGGGTACGCGTTAGAGTTAGGGTAGTTATTAAACCTATCCCACTCTCTAGATACCCCTTAGCACGTAAAGGAATATTATTTGGGGGTCCAGCCATAGAGAAGAGTTTAGACACTAGGATAAGATAAGGAACACACCCATTATAAAGAAATCACATTAGGATTCTCTTTTTAAGCTGTTCCTTAAAACACTAGTGCTTAGGAAATCTATTGGAGGCAGAAGCAGTCAAGGTTAGCCTAGGGTTAGGGTTAGGCTAAGGGTTAGGGTTAGGGTACGGCTTAGGGTTCGGGTTCGGGGAGGGGTTCGGGTACGGCGTAGGGTATGGGTTTGGGTTAGGGTTAGGTTTAGTGTTAGGGTTAGGGCTCGGTTTAGGGTACGGGTTAGGATTAGGGTACGTGTTAGGGTTAGGGTAGGGGTTAGGGTTAGGGTACGCGTTAGGGTTAGGGTACTTATTAAACCTATCCCACTCTCTAGATACCCCTTAGCACTTAAAGGAATATTATTTGGGGGTCCAGCCATGGAGAAGAGTTTAGACACTAGGATAAGATAAGGAACACACCCATTATAAAGAAATCACATTAGGATTCTCTTTTTAAGCTGTTCCTTAAAACACTAGTGCTTAGGAAATCTATTGGAGGCAGAAGCAGTCAAGGGTAGCCTAGGGTTAGGGTTAGGCTTAGGGTTAGGGTTAGGTTACGGCTTAGGGTACGGGTTCGGGGAGAGGTTCGAGTACGGCATAGGGTATGGGTTAGGGTTAGGGTTAGAGTTAGTGTTAGGGTTAGGGCTCGGATTAGGGTAAGGGTTAGGATTAGGTTACGTGTTAGGGTTAGGGTAGGGGCTAAGGTTAGGGTATGCGTTAGGGTTAGGGTAGGTATTAAACCTATCCCACTCTCTAGATACCCTTTAGCACGTAAAGGAATATTATTTGGGGGTCCAGCCATGGAGAAGGGTTTAGACACTATGATAAGATAAGGAACACACCCATTATAAAGAAATCACATTAGGATTCTCTTTTTAAGCTGTTCCTTAAAACACTAGTGCTTAGGAAATCTACTGGAGGCAGAAGCAGTCAAGGGTAGCCTAGGGTTAGGGTTAGGCTTAGGGTTAGGCTTAGGGTTACGGTTAGGGTACGGGTTCGGGGAGGGCTTCGGGTACGGCGTAGGGTATGGCTTAGGGTTAGGGTTAGTGTTAGGGTTAGGGCTCGGTTTAGGGTACGGTTTATGATTAGGGTACGTGTTAGGGTTAGGGTAGGGGTTAGGGTTAGGGTACGCGTTAGGGTTAGGTTAGTGATTAAACCTATCCCACTCTCTAGATACCCCTTAGCACGTAAAGGAATATTATTTGGGGGTCCAGCCATGGAGAAGAGTTTAGACACTAGGATTAGATAAGGAACACAAACATTATAAAGAAATAACATTAGGATTCTCTTTTTAAGCTGTTCCTTAAAACACTAGTGCATAAGAAATCTATTGGAGGCAGAAGCAGTCAAGGGTAGCCTAGGGTTAGGGTTAGGCTTAGGGTACGGCTTAGGGTACGGGTTCGTGGAGGGGTTCTGGTACGGCGTAGGGTATGGGTTGGGGTTAGGGTTAGGGTTAGTGTTAGGGTTAGGGCTCGGTTTAGGGTACGGGTTAGGATTAGGGTACGTGTTAGGGTTAGGGTAGTGGTTAGGGTTAGGGTACGCGTTAGGGTTAGGCTAGTTATTAAACCTATCCCACTCTCTAGATACCCCTTAGCACCTAAAGGAATATTATTTGGGGGTCCAGCCATGGAGAAGAGTTTAGACACTAGGATAAGATAAGGAACACACCCATTATAAAGAAATCACATTAGGATTCTCTTTTTAAGCTGTTCCTTAAAACACTAGTGCTTAGGAAATCTATTGGAGGCAGAAGCAGTTAAGGGTAGCCTAGGGATAGGGTTAGGCTTAGGCTTAGGCTTAGGGTACGGCTTAGGTTATGGGTTCGGGGACGGGTTCTTGTACGGCGCAGGGTATGGGTTAGGGTTAGGGTTAGTGTTAGAGTTAGGGCTCGGTTTAGGGTACGGGTTAGGTTTAGGGTACGTGTTTGTGTTAGGGTAGGGGTTAGGGTTAGGGTACGCGTTAGGGTTAGGCTAGTTATTAAACCTATCCCACTCCCTAGATACCCCTTAGCACGTAAAGGAATATTATTTGGGGGTCCAGCCATGGA
Source organism: Balaenoptera physalus (assembly GCF_965194825.1). Classification (NCBI taxonomy): domain Eukaryota; kingdom Metazoa; phylum Chordata; class Mammalia; order Artiodactyla; family Balaenopteridae; genus Balaenoptera; species Balaenoptera physalus. The sequence goes on from NW_028124719.1 coordinate 71,379, forward strand.
GAAGAGTTTAGACACTAGGATAAGATAAGGAACACACCCATTATAAAGAAATCACATTAGAATTCTCTTTATAAGCTGTTCCTTAAAACACTAGTGCTTAGGAAATCTATTGGAGGCCGAAGCAGTCAAGGGTAGCCTAAGGTTAGGGTTAGGCTTAGTGTACGGCTTAGGGTACGGGTTCAGGGAGGGGTTCGGGTACGGCGTAGGGTATGGGTTAGCGTTAGGGTTAGGGTTAGTGTTAGGGTTAGGGCTCGGTTAAGGGTACGTGTTAGGATTAGGGTACGTGCTAGGGTTAGGGTACGCATTAGGGTTAGGGTACGCGTTAGAGTTAGGGTAGTTATTAAACCTATCCCACTCTCTAGATACCCCTTAGCACGTAAAGGAATATTATTTGGGGGTCCAGCCATGGAGAAGAGTTTAGACACTAGGATAAGATAAGGAACACACCCATTATAAATAAATCACATTAGGATTCTCTTTTTAAGCTGTTCCTTAATACACTAGTGCTTAGGAAATCTATTGGAGGCAGAAGCAGTCAAGGGTAGCCTAGGGTTAGGGTTAGGCTAAGGGTTAGGGTTAGGGTATGGCTTAGGGTACGGGTTCGGGGACGGGTTCGTGTACGGCTTAGGGTATGGGTTAGGGTTAGGGTTAGGGTTAGTGTTAGGGTTAGGGCTCGGTTTAGGGTATGGGTTAGGATTAGGGTACGTGTTAGGGTTAGGGTAGGGGTTAGGGATAGGGTACGCGTTACGGTTAGGCTATTTATTAAACGATCACACTCTGTAGATACGCCTTAGCACGTAAAGGAATATTATTGGGGGGTCCAAGCATGGAGAAGAGTTTAGACACTAGGATAAGATACGGAACACACCCATTATAAAGAAATCACATTAGGATTCTCTTTTTAAGCTGTTCCTTAAAACACTAGTGCTTAGGAAATCTATTGGAGGCAGAAGCAGTCAAGGGTAGCCTAGGGTTAGGGTTAGGCTTAGGGTACGGCTTAGGGTACGGGTTCGTGGAGGGGTTCTGGTACATCGTAGGGTATGGGTTGGGGTTAGGGTTAGGGTTAGTGTTAGGGTTAGGGCTCGGTTTAGGGTACGGGTTAGGATTAGGGTACGTGTTAGGGTTAGGGTAGTGGTTAGGGTTAGGGTACGCGTTAGGGTTAGGATAGTTATTAAACCTATCCCACTCTATAGATACCCCTTAGCACGTATAGGAATATTATTTGGGGGTACAGCCATGTAGAAGAGTTTAGATAGTAGGATAAGATAAGGAACACACCCATTATAAAGAAATCACATTAGGATTCTCTTTTTAAGCTGTTCCTTAAAACACTAGTGCTTAGGAAATCTATTGGAGGCAGAAGCAGTCAAGGGTAGCCTAGGGTTAGGGTTAGGCTTAGGGTTAGGGTTACGTTAGGGCTTAGGGTACGGTTTCGGGGAGAGGTTCGAGTACGGCATAGGGTATGGGTTAGGGTTAGGGTTAGGGTTAGTGTTAGGGATAGGGCTCGGATTAGGGTAAGGGTTAGGATTAGGGTACGTGTTAGGGTTAGGGTAGGGGCTAGGGTTAGGGTATGCGTTATGGTTAGGGTAGTTATTAAACCTATCCCACTCTCTAGATACCCTTTAGCAGGTAAAGGAATATTATTTGGGGGTCCATCCATGGAGAAGAGTTTAGACACTAGGATAAGATAAGGAACACACCCATTATAAAGAAATCACATTAGGATTCTCTTTTTAAGCTGTTCCTTAAAACACTAGTGCTTAGGAAATCTACTAGAGGCAGAAGCAGTCAAGGTTAGGCTAGGGTTAGGGTTAGGCTTAGGGTTAGGCTTAGGGTACAGCTTAGGGTACGGGTTCGGGGAGGGCTTCGGGTACGGCGTAGGGTATGGCTTAGGGTTAGGGTTAGTGTTAGGGTTAGGGCTCGGTTTAGGGTACGGTTTATGATTAGGGTACGTGTTAGGGTTAGGGTAGGGGTTAGGGTTAGGGTACGCGTTAGGGTTAGGTTAGTGATTAAACCTATCCCACTCTCTAGATACCCCTTAGCACGTAAAGGAATATTATTTGGGGGTCCAGCCATGGAGAAGAGTTTAGACATTAGGATTAGATAAGGAACACACACATTATAAAGAAATAACATTAGGATTCTCTTTTTAAGCTGTTCCTTAAAACACTAGTGCATAGGAAATCTATTGGAGGCAGAAGCAGTCAAGGGTAGCCTAGGGTTAGGGTTAGGCTTAGGGTACGGCTTAGGGTACGGGTTCGTGGAGGGGTTCTGGTACGGCGTAGGGTATGGGTTGGGGTTAGGGTTAGGGTTAGTGTTAGGGTTAGGGCTCGGTTTAGGGTACGGGTTAGGATTAGGGTACGTGTTAGGGTTAGGGTAGTGGTTAGGGTTAGGGTACGCGTTAGGGTTAGGATAGTTATTAAACCTATCCCACTCTATAGATACCCCTTAGCAGGTATAGGAATATTATTTGGGCGTACAGCCATGGAGAAGAGTTTAGATAGTAGGATAAGATAAGGAACACACCCATTATAAAGAAATCACATTAGGATTCTCTTTTTAAGCTGTTCCTTAAAACACTAGTGCTTAGGAAATCTATTGGAGGCAGAAGCAGTCAAGGGTAGCCTAGGGTTAGGGTTAGGCTTAGGGTTAGGGTTAGGTTAGGGCTTAGGGTACGGGTTCGGGGAGAAGTTCGAGTACGGCATAGGGTATGGGTTAGGGTTAGGGTTAGGGTTAGGGCTCGGATTAGGGTAAGGGTTAGGATTAGGGTACGTGTTAGGGTTAGGGTAGGGGCTAGGGTTAGGGTATGCGTTATGGTTAGGGTAGTTATTAAACCTATCCCACTCTCTAGATACCCTTTAGCAGGTAAAGGAATATTATTTGGGGGTCCATCCATGGAGAAGAGTTTAGACACTAGGATAAGATAAGGAACACACCCATTATAAAGAAATCACATTAGGATTCTCTTTTTAAGCTGTTCCTTAAAACACTAGTGCTTAGGAAATCTACTAGAGGCAGAAGCAGTCAAGGTTAGGCTAGGGTTAGGGTTAGGCTTAGGGTTAGGCTTAGGGTACAGCTTAGGGTACGGGTTCGGGGAGGGCTTCGGGTACGGCGTAGGGTATGGCTTAGGGTTAGGGTTAGTGTTAGGGTTAGGGCTCGGTTTAGGGTACGGTTTATGATTAGGGTACGTGTTAGGATTAGGGTAGGGGTTAGGGTTAGGGTACGCGTTAGGGTTAGGTTAGTGATTAAACCTATCCCACTCTCTAGATACCCCTTAGCACGTAAAGGAATATTATTTGGGGGTCCAGCCATGGAGAAGAGTTTAGACACTAGGATTAGATAAGGAACACACACATTATAAAGAAATAACATTAGGATTCTCTTTTTAAGCTGTTCCTTAAAACACTAGTGCATAGGAAATCTATTGGAGGCAGAAGCAGTCAAGGGTAGCCTAGGGTTAGGGTTAGGCTTAGGGTACGGCTTAGTGTACGGGTTCGTGGAGGGGTTCTGGTACGGCGTAGGGTATGGGTTGGGGTTAGGGTTAGGGTTAGTGTTAGGGTTAGGGCTCGGTTTAGGGTACGGGTTAGGATTAGGGTACGTGTTAGGGTTAGGGTAGTGGTTAGGGTTAGGGTACGCGTTAGGGTTAGGATAGTTATTAAACCTATCCCACTCTATAGATACCCCTTAGCACGTATAGGAATATTATTTGGGGGTACAGCCATGGAGAAGAGTTTACATAGTAGGATAAGATAAGGAACACACCCATTATAAAGAAATCACATTAGGATTCTCTTTTTAAGCTGTTCCTTAAAACACTAGTGCTTAGGAAATCTATTGGAGGCAGAAGCAGTCAAGGGTAGCCTAGGGTTAGGGTTAGGCTTAGGGTTAGGGTTAGGTTAGGGCTTAGGGTACGGGTTCGGGGAGAGGTTCGAGTACGGCATAGGGTATGGGTTAGGGTTAGGGTTAGGGTTAGTGTTAGGGTTAGGGCTCGGATTAGGGTAAGGGTTAGGATTAGGGTACGTGTTAGGGTTAGGGTAGGGGCTCGGGTTAGGGTATGCGTTAGGGTTAGGGTAGTTATTAAACCTATCCCACTCTCTAGATACCCTTTAGCAGGTAAAGGAATATTATTTGGGGGTCCAGCCATGGAGAAGGGTTTATACACTACGATAAGATAAGGAACACACTCATTATAAAGAAATCACATTAGGATTTTCTTTTTAAGCTGTTCCTTAAAACACTAGTGCTTAGGAAATCTGTTGGAGGCAGAAGCAGTCAAGGGTAGCCTAGGGTTAGGGTTAGGCTTAGGGTTACGGTTAGGGTACGGGTTCAGGTAGGGGTTCGTGTACAGCATAGGGTATGTGTTAGGGTTGGGTTAGGGTTAGTATTAGGGTTAGGGCCCGATTTAGGGTACGGGTTAGGATTAGGGTACGTGTTAGGGTTTGGATAGTGGTTAGGGTTAGGTTACGCGTTAGGGTTAGGGTAGTTATTAAACCTATCCCACTCTCTAGATACCCCTTAGCACGTAAAGGAATATTATTTGGGGGTCCAGCCATGGAGAAGAGTTTAGACACTAGGATAAGATAAGGAACACACCTATTATAAAGAAATCACATTAGGATTCTCTTTTTAAGCTGTTCCTTAAAACACTAGTGCTTAGGAAATCTATTGGAGGCAGAAGCAGTCAAGGGTAGCCTAGGGTTAGGGTTAGGCTTAGGGTTAGGCTTAGGGTACGGCTTAGGGTACGGGTTCGGGGAGGGGTTCGGGTAAGGCGTAGGGTATGGGTTAGGGTTAGGGTTAGTGTTAGGGTTAGGGATCGGTTTAGGGTACGTGTTAGGATTAGGGTACGTGTTAGGGTTAGGGTACACGTTAGGTTTAGGTTACGCGTTAGAGTTAGTGTAGTTATTAAACCTATCCCACTCTCTAGATACCCCTTAGCACGTAAAGGAATATTATTTGGGGGTCCAGCCATGGAGAAGAATTTAGACACTAGGATAAGATAAGGAACACACCCATTATAAAGAAATCACATTAGGATTCTCTTTTTAAGCTGTTCCTTAAAACACTAGTGCTTAGGAAATCTATTGGAGGCAGAAGCCGTCAAGGGTAGCCTAGGGTTAGGGTTAGGCTTAGAGTTAGGCTTAGGGTACGGCTTAGGTTATGGGTTCGTGGACAGGTTCGTGTACGGCATAGGGTATGGGTTAGGGTTAGGGTTAGGGTTAGTTTTAGGGTTAGGGCTCGGTTTAGGGTACGGGTTAGGATTAGGGTACGTGTTAGGGTTAGGGTAGGGGTTAGGGTTAGGATACGCGTTAGGGTTAGGCTTGTATTAAACCTATCCCACTCTCTAGATACCCCTTAGCACGTAAAGGAATATTATTTGGGGGTCCAGCCATGGAGAAGAGTTTAGACACTAGGATAAGATAAGGAACACACCCATTATAAAGAAATCACATTAGAGTTCTCTTTTTAAGCTGTTCCTTAAAACACTAGTGCTTAGGAAATCTATTGGAGGCAGAAGCAGTCAATGTAGCCTTGGGTTAGGGTTAGGCTTAGGGTACAGCTTAGGGTATGGGTTCGGGGAGGGGTTCAGGTACGGCGTAGGGTATGGGTTAGGGTTAGGGTTAGGGTTAGTGTTAGGGTTAGGGCTCGGTTTAGGGTACGTGTTAGTATTAGGGTACGTGTTAGGGTTAGGGTACACTTTAGAGGTAGGGTACGCGTTAGAGTTAGGGTAGTTATTAAACCTATCCCACTCTCTAGATACCCCTTAGCACGTAAAGGAATATTATTTGGGGGTCCAGCCATGGAGAAGAGTTTAGACACTAGGATAAGATAAGGAACACACCCATTATAAAGAAATCACATTAGGATTCTCTTTTTAAGCTGTTCCTTAAAACACTAGTGCTTAGGAAATCTATTGGAGGCAGAAGCAGTCAAGGTTAGCCTAGGGTTAGGGTTAGGCTAAGGGTTAGGGTTAGGGTACGGCTTAGGGTTCGGGTTCGGGGAGGGGTTCGGGTACGGCGTAGGGTATGGGTTAGGGTTAGGGTTAGTGTTAGGGTTAGGGCTCGGTTTAGGGTACGGGTTAGGATTAGGGTACGTGTTAGGGTTAGGGTAGGGGTTAGGGTTAGGGTACGCGTTAGGGTTAGGGTACTTATTAAACCTATCCCACTCTCTAGATACCCCTTAGCACTTAAAGGAATATTATTTGGGGGTCCAGCCATGGAGAAGAGTTTAGACACTAGGATAAGATAAGGAACACACCCATTATAAAGAAATCACATTAGGATTCTCTTTTTAAGCTGTTCCTTAAAACACTAGTGCTTAGGAAATCTATTGGAGGCAGAAGCAGTCAAGGGTAGCCTAGGGTTAGGGTTAGGCTTAGGGTTAGGGTTAGGTTACGGCTTAGGGTACGGGTTCGGGGAGAGGTTCGAGTACGGCATAGGGTATGGGTTAGGGTTAGGGTTAGAGTTAGTGTTAGGGTTAGGGCTCGGATTAGGGTAAGGGTTAGGATTAGGTTACGTGTTAGGGTTAGGGTAGGGGCTAAGGTTAGGGTATGCGTTAGGGTTAGGGTAGGTATTAAACCTATCCCACTCTCTAGATACCCTTTAGCACGTAAAGGAATATTATTTGGGGGTCCAGCCATGGAGAAGGGTTTAGACACTATGATAAGATAAGGAACACACCCATTATAAAGAAATCACATTAGGATTTTCTTTTTAAGCTGTTCCTTAAAACACTAGTGCTTAGGAAATCTATTGGAGGCAGAAGCAGTCAAGGGTAGCCTAGGGTTAGGTTTAGGCTTAGGGTTACGGTTAGGGTACGGGTTCGGGGAGGGCTTCGGTTACGGCGTAGGGTACGGCGTAGGGTATGGGTTAGGGTTAGGGTTAGGGTTAGTGTTAGGGTTAGGGCTCGGTTTAGGGTATTGGTTAGGATTAGGGTACGTGTTAAGGTTAGGGTAGGGGTTAGGGTTAGGGTACGCGTTAGTGTTAGGGTAGTTATTAAACCTATCCCACTGTCTAGATACCCCTTAGCACGTAAAGGAATATTATTTGGAGGTCCAGCCATGGAGAAGAGTTTAGACACTAGGATAAGATAAGGAACACACCCATTATAAAGAAATCACATTAGGATTCTCTTTTTAAGCTGTTCCTTAAAACACTAGTGCTTAGGAAATCTATTGGAGGCAGAAGCATTCAAGGGTAGCCTAGGGTTAGGGTTAGGCTTAGGGTTAGGGTTATGGTACGGCTTAGGTTACGGTTTCGGGGAGGGGTTCGGGTACGGCGTAGGGTATGGGTTAGGGTTAGAGTTACGGTTAGTGTTAGGGTTAGGGCTCGGGTTAGGGTACGGTTTAGGATTAGTGTACGTGTTAGTGTTAGGGTAGGGGTTAGGGTTAGGGTACGCGTTAGGGTTAGGGTACTTATTAAACCTATCCCACTCTCTAGATACCCCTTAGCACGTAAAGGAATATTATTTGGGGGTCCAGCCATGGAGAAGAGTTTAGACACTAGGATAAGATAAGGAACACACCCATTATAAAGAAATCACATTAGGATTCTCTTTTTAAGCTGTTCCTTAAAACACTAGTGCTTAGGAAATCTATTGGAGGCAGAAGCAGTCAAGGGTATCCTTGGGTTAGGGTTAGGCTTAGGGTACAGCTTAGGGTATGGGTTCGGGGAGGGGTTCAGGTACGGCGTAGGGTATGGGTTAGGGTTACGGTTAGGGTTAGTGTTAGGGTTAGGGCTCGGTTTAGGGTACGTGTTAGTATTAGTGTACGTGTTAGGGTTAGGGTACACTTTAGAGTTAGGGTACGCGTTAGAGTTAGGGTAGTTATTAAACCTATCCCACTCTCTAGATACCCCTTAGCACGTAAAGGAATATTATTTGGGGGTCCAGCCATAGAGAAGAGTTTAGACACTAGGATAAGATAAGGAACACACCCATTATAAAGAAATCACATTAGGATTCTCTTTTTAAGCTGTTCCTTAAAACACTAGTGCTTAGGAAATCTATTGGAGGCAGAAGCAGTCAAGGTTAGCCTAGGGTTAGGGTTAGGCTAAGGGTTAGGGTTAGGGTACGGCTTAGGGTTCGGGTTCGGGGAGGGGTTCGGGTACGGCGTAGGGTATGGGTTTGGGTTAGGGTTAGGTTTAGTGTTAGGGTTAGGGCTCGGTTTAGGGTACGGGTTAGGATTAGGGTACGTGTTAGGGTTAGGGTAGGGGTTAGGGTTAGGGTACGCGTTAGGGTTAGGGTACTTATTAAACCTATCCCACTCTCTAGATACCCCTTAGCACTTAAAGGAATATTATTTGGGGGTCCAGCCATGGAGAAGAGTTTAGACACTAGGATAAGATAAGGAACACACCCATTATAAAGAAATCACATTAGGATTCTCTTTTTAAGCTGTTCCTTAAAACACTAGTGCTTAGGAAATCTATTGGAGGCAGAAGCAGTCAAGGGTAGCCTAGGGTTAGGGTTAGGCTTAGGGTTAGGGTTAGGTTACGGCTTAGGGTACGGGTTCGGGGAGAGGTTCGAGTACGGCATAGGGTATGGGTTAGGGTTAGGGTTAGAGTTAGTGTTAGGGTTAGGGCTCGGATTAGGGTAAGGGTTAGGATTAGGTTACGTGTTAGGGTTAGGGTAGGGGCTAAGGTTAGGGTATGCGTTACGGTTAGGGTAGGTATTAAACCTATCCCACTCTCTAGATACCCTTTAGCACGTAAAGGAATATTATTTGGGGGTCCAGCCATGGAGAAGGGTTTAGACACTATGATAAGATAAGGAACACACCCATTATAAAGAAATCACATTAGGATTCTCTTTTTAAGCTGTTCCTTAAAACACTAGTGCTTAGGAAATCTACTGGAGGCAGAAGCAGTCAAGGGTAGCCTAGGGTTAGGGTTAGGCTTAGGGTTAGGCTTAGGGTTACGGTTAGGGTACGGGTTCGGGGAGGGCTTTGGGTACGGCGTAGGGTATGGCTTAGGGTTAGGGTTAGTGTTAGGGTTAGGGCTCGGTTTAGGGTACGGTTTATGATTAGGGTACGTGTTAGGGTTAGGGTAGGGGTTAGGGTTAGGGTACGCGTTAGGGTTAGGTTAGTGATTAAACCTATCCCACTCTCTAGATACCCCTTAGCACGTAAAGGAATATTATTTGGGGGTCCAGCCATGGAGAAGAGTTTAGACACTAGGATTAGATAAGGAACACAAACATTATAAAGAAATAACATTAGGATTCTCTTTTTAAGCTGTTCCTTAAAACACTAGTGCATAAGAAATCTATTGGAGGCAGAAGCAGTCAAGGGTAGCCTAGGGTAAGGGTTAGGCTTAGGGTACGGCTTAGGGTACGGGTTCGTGGAGGGGTTCTGGTACGGCGTAGGGTATGGGTTGGGGTTAGGGTTAGGGTTAGTGTTAGGGTTAGGGCTCGGTTTAGGGTACGGGTTAGGATTAGGGTACGTGTTAGGGTTAGGGTAGTGGTTAGGGTTAGGGTACGCGTTAGGGTTAGGCTAGTTATTAAACCTATCCCACTCTCTAGATACCCCTTAGCACCTAAAGGAATATTATTTGGGGGTCCAGCCATGGAGAAGAGTTTAGACACTAGGATAAGATAAGGAACACACCCATTATAAAGAAATCACATTAGGATTCTCTTTTTAAGCTGTTCCTTAAAACACTAGTGCTTAGGAAATCTATTGGAGGCAGAAGCAGTTAAGGGTAGCCTAGGGATAGGGTTAGGCTTAGGCTTAGGCTTAGGGTACGGCTTAGGTTATGGGTTCGGGGACGGGTTCTTGTACGGCGCAGGGTATGGGTTAGGGTTAGGGTTAGTGTTAGAGTTAGGGCTCGGTTTAGGGTACGGGTTAGGTTTAGGGTACGTGTTTGTGTTAGGGTAGGGGTTAGGGTTAGGGTACGCGTTAGGGTTAGGCTAGTTATTAAACCTATCCCACTCCCTAGATACCCCTTAGCACGTAAAGGAATATTATTTGGGGGTCCAGCCATGGAGAAGAGTTTAGACACTAGGATAAGATAAGGAACACACCCATTATAAAGAAATCACATTAGAATTCTCTTTATAAGCTGTTCCTTAAAACACTAGTGCTTAGGAAATCTATTGGAGGCCGAAGCAGTCAAGGGTAGCCTAAGGTTAGGGTTAGGCTTAGTGTACGGCTTAGGGTACGGGTTCAGGGAGGGGTTCGGGTACGGCGTAGGGTATGGGTTAGGGTTAGGGTTAGGGTTAGTGTTAGGGTTAGGGCTCGGTTAAGGGTACGTGTTAGGATTAGGGTACGTGCTAGGGTTAGGGTACGCATTAGGGTTAGGGTACGCGTTAGAGTTAGGGTAGTTATTAAACCTATCCCACTCTCTAGATACCCCTTAGCACGTAAAGGAATATTATTTGGGGGTCCAGCCATGGAGAAGAGTTTAGACACTAGGATAAGATAAGGAACACACCCATTATAAATAAATCACATTAGGATTCTCTTTTTAAGCTGTTCCTTAATACACTAGTGCTTAGGAAATCTATTGGAGGCAGAAGCAGTCAAGGGTAGCCTAGGGTTAGGGTTAGGCTAAGGGTTAGGGTTAGGGTATGGCTTAGGGTACGGGTTCGGGGACGGGTTCGTGTACGGCTTAGGGTATGGGTTAGGGTTAGGGTTAGGGTTAGTGTTAGGGTTAGGGCTCGGTTTAGGGTATGGGTTAGGATTAGGGTACGTGTTAGGGTTAGGGTAGGGGTTAGGGATAGGGTACGCGTTACGGTTAGGCTATTTATTAAACGATCACACTCTGTAGATACGCCTTAGCACGTAAAGGAATATTATTGAGGGGTCCAAGCATGGAGAAGAGTTTAGACACTAGGATAAGATACGGAACACACCCATTATAAAGAAATCACATTAGGATTCTCTTTTTAAGCTGTTCCTTAAAACACTAGTGCTTAGGAAATCTATTGGAGGCAGAAGCAGTCAAGGGTAGCCCAGTGTTAGGGTTAGGCTTAGGGTTAGGGTTAGGGCACGGCTTAGGGTACGGGTTCGGGGAGGGGTTCGGATACGGCGTAGGGTATGGGTTAGGGTTAGGGTTAGTGTTAAGGTTAAGACTCGGTTTAGGGTATGGTTTAAGATTAGGGTACGTGTTAGGGTTAGTGTAGGGGTTAGGGTTAGGGTACGCGTTAGGGTTAGGGTAGTTATTAAACCTATCCCACTCTCTAAATACCCCTTAGCACGTAAAGGAATATTATTTGGGGGTCCAGCCATGGAGAAGAGTTTCGACACTAGGATAAGATAAGGAACACACCCATTATAAAGAAATCACATTAGGATTCTCTTTTTAAGCTGTTCCTTAAAACACTAGTGCTTAGGAAATCTATTGGAGGCAGAAGCAGTCAAGGGTAGCCTAGGGTTAGGGTTAGGCTTAGGGTTAGGCTTAGGCTACGGCTTAGGATACGGGTTCGGGGAGGGGTTCGGGTACGGCCTAGGGTATGGGTTAGCGTTAGGGTTAGGGTTAGTGTTAGGGTTAGGGCTCGGTTTAGGGTACGGGTTAGGGTTAGGGAACGTGTTCGGGTTAGGGTAGGAGTTAGGGTTAGTGTACGCGTTAGGGTTAGGGTAGTTATTAAACCTACCCCATTCTCTAGTTACCCCTTAGCACGTAAAGGAATATTATTTGGGTTTCCAGCCATGGAGAAGAGTTTAGACACTAGGATAAGATAAGGAACACACCCATTATAAAGAAATCACATTAGGATTCTCTTTTTAAGCTGTTCCTTAAAACACTAGTGCTTAGGAAATCTATTGGAGGCAGAAGCAGTCAAGGGTAGCCTAGGGATAGGGTTAGGCTTAGGGTTAGGCTTAGGGTACGGCTTAGGTTATGGGTTCGGGGACGGGTTCGTGTACGGCGCAGGGTATGGGTTAGGGTTAGGGTTAGGGTTAGTGTTAGAGTTAGGGCTCGGTTTAGGGTACGGGTTAGGTTTAGGGTACGTGTTAGGGTTAGGGTAGGGGTTAGGGTACGCGTTAGGGTTAGGCTAGTTATTAAACCTATCCCACTCCCTAGATACCCCTTAGCACGTAAAGGAATATGATTTGGGGGTCCAGCCATGGAGAAGAGTTTAGACACTAGGATAAGATAAGGAACACACCCATTATAAAGAAATCACATTAGGATTCTCTTTTTAAGCTGTTCCTTAAAACACTAGTGCTTAGGAAATCTATTGGAGGCAGAAGCAGTCAAGGGTAGCCTAGGGTTAGGGTTAGGCTAAGGGTTAGAGATAGGGTATGGCTTAGGGTACGGGTTCGGGAAGGGGTTCGGCTACGGTGTAGGGTATGGGTTAGGGTTAGGGTTAGGGTTAGTGTTAGGATTACTGCTCGGTTTAGGGTACGGGATAGGATTAGGATACGTGTTAGGGTTAGGGTAGGGGTTAGGGGTAGGGTACGCGTTAGGGTTAGGGTACGCGTTAGGGTTAGGGTAGTTATTAAACCTATCCCACTCTCTAGATACCCCTTAGCACGTAAAGGAATATTATTTGGGGGTCCAGCCATGGAGAAGAGTTTAGACACTAGGATAAGATAAGGAACACACCCATTATAAAGAAATCACATTAGGATTCTCTTTTTAAGCTGTTCCTTAAAACACTAGTGCTTAGGAAATCTATTGGAGGCAGAAGCAGTCAAGGGTAGCCTAGGGTTAGGGTTAGGCTTAGGGTTACGGTTAGGGTACAGGTTCGGGGAGTGGTTCGGGTACGGCGTAGGGTATGGGTTAGGGTTAGGGTTAGTGTTAGAGTTAGGGCTCAGTTTAGGGTACGGTTTAGGATTAGGGTACATGTTAGGGTTAGGGTAGTGGTTAGGGTTAGGGTACGCGTTAGGGTTAGGGTAGTTATTAAACTTATCCCACTCTGTAGATACCCCTTAGCACGTAAAGGAATATTATTCGGGGGTCCAGCCATGGAGAAGAGTTTAGACACTAGAATAAGATAAGGAACACACCCATTATAAAGAAATCACATTAGGATTCTCTTTTTAAGCTGTTCCTTAAAACACTAGTGCTTAGGAAATCTATTGGAGGCAGAAGCAGTCAAGGGTAGCCTAGGGTTAGGGTTAGGCTAAGGGTTAGGGTTAGGGTATGGTTTAGGGTACGGGTTCGGGGAGGGGTTCGGCTACGGTGTAGGGTATGGGTTAGGGTTAGGGTTAGGGTTAGTGTTAGGGTTACTGCTCGGTTTAGGGTACGGGATAGGATTAGGATACGTGTTAGGGTTAGGGTAGGGGTTAGGGTTAGGGTACGCGTTAGGGTTAGGCTAGTTATTAAACATATCCCATTCTCTAGATACCCCTTAGCACGTAAAGGAATATTATTTGGGGGTCCAGCCATGGAGAAGAGTTTAGACACTAGGATAATATAAGGAACACACCCATTATAAAGAAATCACATTAGAGTTCTCTTTTTAAGCTGTTCCTTAAAACACTAGTGCTTAGGAAATCTATTGGAGGCAGAAGCAGTGAAGGGTAGCCTAGGGTTAGGGTTAGGCTTAGGGTTAGGCTTAGGGTACGGCTTAGGATACGGGTTCGGGGAGGGGTTCGGGTACGGCGTAGGGTATGGGTTAGGGTTAGGGTTAGGGTTAGTGTTAGGGTTAGGGTTCGGTTTAGGGTACGGTTTAGGTTTAGGGTACGTGTTAGGGTTAGGGTAGGGGTTAGGGTTAGGGTACGCGTTAGGGTTAGGCTAGTTATTAAACCTATCCCACTCTCTAGATACCCCTTAGCACGTAAAGGAATATTATTTGGGGGTCCAGCCATGGATAAGTGTTTAGACACTAGGATAAGATAAGGAACACACCCATTATAAAGAAATCACATTAGAATTCTCTTTTTAAGCTGTTCCTTAAAATACTAGTGCTTAGGAAATCTATTGGAGGCAGAAGCAGTCAAGGGTAGCCTAAGGTTAGGGTTAGGCTTAGTGTACGGCTTAGGGTACGGGTTCAGGGAGGGGTTCGGGTACGGCGTAGGGTATGGGTTAGGGTTAGGGTTAGGGTTAGTGTTAGGGTTAGGACTCGGTTTAGGGTACGGGTTAGGTTTAGGGTACGTGTTAGGGTTAGGGTAGGGGTTAGGGTACGCGTTAGGGTTAGGCTAGTTATTAAACCTATCCCACTCCCTAGATACCCCTTAGCACGTAAAGGAATATTATTTGGGGGTCCAGCCATGGAGAAGAGTTTAGACACTAGGATAAGATAAGGAACACACCCATTATAAAGAAATCACATTAGAGTTCTCTTTTTAAGCTGTTCCTTAAAACACTAGTGCTTAGGAAATCTATTGGAGGCAGAAGCAGTCAAGGGTAGCCTAGGGTTAGGGTTAGGCTTAGGGTTAGGCTTAGGGTACGGCTTAGGATACGGGTTCGGGGAGGGGTTCGGGTACTGCCTGGGGTATGGGTTAGGGTTAGGGTTAGGTTTAGTGTTAGGATTAGGGCTCGGTTTAGGGTACGGGTTAGGATTAGGGTACGTGTTCGGGTTAGGGTAGGAGTTAGGGTTAGTGTACGCGTTAGGGTTAGGGTAGTTATTAAACCTATCCCATTCTCTAGTTACTCCTTAGCACGTAAAGGAATATTATTTGGGGGTCCAGCCATGGAGAAGAGTTTAGACACTAGGATAAGATAAGGAACACACCCATTA